>NC_056744.1:934816561-935114061 GCF_019279795.1 Protopterus annectens
CCTTTTTCCTGGATGAAAAGCCCTTAGTGATGAGGTGTGCCACATATAAGGATTTCCTGACTGTTGTGATGTGGTTATCGAAGGTGAGACCACTGTCCACCTGTGTTCCTAAGTCTCTTATCACACTTTCGGTGTTTAGTGTACTGCCACTTATGTGGTAATTCATGGGTTCATGTTTTTTTTCCCAAAGGGGATAACTATACACTTCTTGGCATTGAGCTTGAGCCCATGGCTCTGGCACCAAGCATCTGTTTCTGTAAGGCCCTTTTGTATAATATCCACATCATTTGGAATATTAACATTCTCAAGGCTATACTGCATTTCTCTACCTATTTCTGTTATTATGCAGCCAGACATAAAAGTATGTACTTAATTATCTCACAGTTTCAGAATACCCCAGTCAGATTTTCCATTGTGCACTGTTTGATGGGTGGACTGCATAGTGGATATTAACACTATACATGACACCAACTGTCCAGTGAAGGACAGATAACACTGCAATATCTAAGAAGCAGTCAGTATAGCTACAGAAGAAATCAGTTTTTGCATCTGTCCACTTTGTCTTTTTATTGTGGCCAGATTGGCACATATCCAAAAAAATGCAAACTATACAATGAATATCATAGTGGACAGTTTAATGCTTTCAGTGATTCAATATTTTCCAATGTGATAAGACAGAGTAGAGAGAATAAAGTATTCTTGATACAGGATATTGAAAGGATAATTTACTGCATGTATAAAAGAACTTCACTCTACAGAGCTTATTATTTCTACTAGAGTCTCTGTTTGAATTTCTCTAAACAAAACCATTTAACCAGATCGAAGCTTCCAGTTCAGTGAAGATATGCACCTGTGTTACTGGTTAATAAAATAGTAACTACATATCATTATATCTATATTCTTAAAATTATATTAAAAGTTAAAGGAAAAAAAAAATCATCCTACCTAAATGTTTTAAAATGAACTTCATGTCAGTTTTATAAAATTATTTCTCCTTATTGAGCCGCGGTGGTGCAGCGGTAGCGTTGTCTCCTCACAGCAAGAGGTTTTCCTGTTCGATTCTCGACTGCAGCGTCTTCTGTGTGGAGTCTGCATGTCCTCCCCGTGGTTGAGTGGCGTTCGAAAGACATGCGTAAATGGGTGTGCCTTTGTTGAAGGTTGGGCGTCAAGCTGGCACCTCGGCACCGTAAAAATCTACTGCCAATCATTAGGGAACCAGAGTTGTGCTGTGGCGACCCCTAACCGGGAAAAGCCAAAAGAAGAACAACAACATTGAAATGATGTTCAAAACTCAGGAGAGGGAAGCTATTGCAAAAATATCATAAAATACCTCCTTTTGTGCATGGAGAAGCCACAGATTCATCCTTGTAGGCAATGGCAAAAGCAAAGAGAGCTACCTAGCCAGTAAAATGAAGGTTCTGCATGCAGTAATCATATAAACAGGAATAACAGTGTATACATACGTGTATATATTATATGGCTACTTAGAAATAATTAACATATCATTCCGCCAAAAGGCACACTGAAGCTGATATGCAACATATGCATCGGTCATCTCCTACAGAATCTCTTGGGACAAGGTGACTGAGAAAATAATGGGGTGAAGGAGCATCCTGTAGGATTTTCTAAAACAAAACAAAAAAAAAAAAAAAAAAACAACAGGTATGTCTGAATGGTAATTGCAAAGAGTACCACTATTCAAAAGTGGCAAAATGTATCTACCTGGGACAGAATTCATGAAGAGAAAAGGACCATATTACCACTACACCACTACAATACTATAAATCTGAGCAATGCAAATCAAGACTGTTAGTTTCCACAAACATCACTAGAAACTCGAGTTACTTATTACTTGTCGCATTGACTTGGCTACGTCATCCCCTGACTCTTTCTAATTGACGTCTAGTCAGGAAATAAGCTAGGTTCACATTTAAAGATACAGGAACCTAAATTCCTTCTAATGAAATGTAAATAACATATGAGGTTCATCTAAATATACACAGATATATTTTTGAAGCACTTTCAGCTTATGGCTTCTGATGCCTTCTAGTACCTTGATAGATAAGGACATGTATCTGCTTGTCTTTCTGTCAGTTTAGTTTCCAGACATTTTAGCTATCCCTTACTATATTTTGTACAGCAGAGTTTAAAGAGCAGAAATTAAGCATCAGCAAATAGAATCACTGCTGTTTTACACATTCTCCAAAGAAACTAGTAACTGTCAAGCAAAGGGCAGGTTTATTTTAAGGAAAATTGCCATTTGCCACACTGGTGCTCCTACAAAATACTACTAATGTCCTGCTGCCACAATATGCCCTCAAGTGGACAAATGGGATGCAACAAGAAGGTTAAATATACATTTAGCAAATCAAGCATTTAAATAACAGTACAATATACTAGGTAGAGAAAGTAAAAGCAATAATCATATAAACCACTATAATAAGTAACATAACAACAGAGGATTTAACCCAATGTGTCAATTATACAATATTTATATCCCATATAGGTTTGAACTTTGTCGAAGCATCTGTGTTCTACACACATATTGTATTGAATCCAATTTGAGTAGCAGAGGGAGAGGCTTAGCCCACACCCTAATTTATTACTAAGTTACCATGCACTGTGAACATACATTGTGGCAGGTATTCATAGAGCTATTCATCCTTAGATGGCTCATGCTGTTCCCATTCACTCATCTGAATAATGACTGCGGCTGTACTCTTCTTATTATATTACCTGGCTGTGACTACACCCTTCTTATAATACTACCTGGCTTTTTGCATTATCCAGAATGACACAATACTAGCGTATGTGGATATATCATGTTACTGTTAGTGTAAACAAAAATGCTTGACAATGCAACCGTAATTTTCAAACTTTTCTGCAGACAAATGTATAGCATTGTCTAGCAGTTGAGAGCCTGATTGTTCCTGATCAGCAGACCTGTATTTTCACATTCCAATATGACTATATGAAAAGACACCAATATTAGTCTGCAAGTTTAGTAAGCAGTAAATTCATCAGGGATTAATTCGAGGGGACACATATTATAGCTAAAGCACTTGACATTTGATAAGTGTATCCTCTCAATGATGCATTCTATCTAGTCATTAACTGTAAAACAACTTTTTCTGAGAAACATTGTTGTAATGCTAGTTAATTATTTGAATTAAATATTTCTATATACAGTCATAAAGCAATTACCAGGATAAATAATACTTGTGCAGTGCATGGATCACCATAGCTATCCTCTGATGTTAGAGGAAAAACAAGCTTCTTAATCACCTTTCTGACGTAATACATTTTGTCTATTTACTGCAAAGTGGGTTAGGAATTTTAACCTGTAACATTTTCATACATAATAGTTTAAATCTTAGCAGCTTCCATTATTTTGATATGTTCTCCAGTATACTTTTTAAATACTATAATGAGAAGCTGCTGATGTTTAAATCTAAAATTTTATCCAATCATAAGATTAAATTACTGGTGTTAAGTAAGCCAAAATTATATCTCCAGCACTTATTGTCAGCAGATAAACTCACTGGTTAAGTGTCAGTCTAAGCTGTAAGAGTTAATATGTGATATACATAGATGTTTGCTTTGAAAATGTGGTCAAGTGCACTGTAGTTTTACCTGTGGACTGTGTCTTTTTGATTATACAAAGTCCATCTGAAAGTTGATAAAAGTGTTAACAACAAAACACTCAATCAAGTAACAACATTATAAGTAGTTTTTTGGATAAGGGAGACGTCTGAATTTTGATCTTGTTGTCTCCAGCCATGGGAATTGTATTTGAAAAGTTGAAAAATGCAATCAGAGGAACATATTTAATGTCTGCTAAAGAAATATTAATATACTTGTACATTGTATTGCATTTCAGTTTATGTTACACATGAAATATGATGTGGTTTCAGAACTATTCATGTTTTTATTCTAATATGACTTTGCAAATACTAATCTAAACACTGGTTTCGGACTTCAGTAGTCTAAAAACATTTACACAACAATGGTATTGTATTGTACAGTAATGTCAGTAAATAGTTTTCAACAGATGTCTGCAACATACAGTTATAGATTTTAACATGATGTTTATTAACACACTAAACTATTTTGAAATGATACTTCCTTAATCTAAATATTTGTACCTTTTTGAAACCTGATTAGAAATAAGTATTATTGAATTACAATAAGATAAGAGTAAAGAATATATTTATATAGTTTAGCTGATTAGATTATCTTAATATATTATTTGATTATCTTTATTTAAAAACTACGAGGATAAGAGAAACTGATCCAAATATTATTTGTGAGGGTAGAAAGTTTGTTTGGTTTGATTCACTAACCAAAGAGGTATATTACCTCATAGCAATAGGGAATGGTTTTTAAGGTTAAGAATTACAAGTTTGGAAGTTCTTTGTTTTTTTTTTTTTTTTTTTTTTTGTATTCTATCACTTTGGTGTCACTCAGAAACATGCAAAAATCATATAAGAAAAAGTTTTTGAATTCTGTATCCAAGATGGAACTAAGAATAAACAATATTTATATAAACACACACATAAAACAAACTCAAAACTAGGAAATGAAGTGTTTATCCATAAATGTTAATGGTCTAAATAATAGTAATAAAAGCAGATGCCTATTCAAGTATATAAACTTACATATACCACAAATAGTCTTCTTACAAGAGACACACTTATTAGATAGAGATATAAACAACTTAAATATTAATAATTACACAGTACTAATAAACTCTCAATACAAAACAAAAAAAAAGAGGAGTAGCTATACTACTTCGCAACTCAACTATAACACCTAAAATAATTACTACTCATCAAGATACATCAGGTATGTTTTGTCTAGCTTCAATAGAATTAAATAAGAGACTCTATACATTAGTAAATCTATATTGGATCCCAAGACTAGGATTAAAAACAGTTAAACAGCACTTTCAAGAGATAATTCTTTTAACTAAGGGTAGCCTGATATTTGCAGGAGACTTCAACTGTATAATGAATGAATAAGATACAGATTCTTAATCTAAAAGAAAAAAACAACCTATCTCTAAAGCACTATTAAAATTTATAGATACATTGTATTTAAAATATATATATACATTGTATTTAAAAGATATAAATGAATTTGCAGAACCAGACTCACTAATCTTCACATTTTATTCTCATAGATATAAAACTAACTCTAGAATTGATGGAATATATGCTGCCAATGACCTAATAACAAAAATTGACAAAGTAAAAATTGTCCCTTATCTGATCATAATGCCATAGTCTTTGAGATAGAGCTTACACCATTTTATTCAAATCCCATTACTAGGATGCCTTCCTATATCACAAAATTAACAGATTTCAACGAATTTTATGAAGAAACAATAAAAAACTTTCTAGAAATAAACTACACAGAAGATATTTCAGAAATATATGTCTGGGATTCATTAAAAGCAGTTACATATGGGAAAATATTATCCTGGTACATAAATAAAAGTAAGTTATGGAATAAAGATATGCTAGACTTACAAAACAAAGCAGATAAATTGAAACTGGAAATACAAAAGGGTAATACTACTCAAGTTCAAGAACTTACACAAATCAATAAGTATACAGAATTGTTGCATCATAAGATTATGATTAACTTAGAAAAGATAAAAATAAACTCATACTGTACTAATTCAGCACACCTGAGACACTTAACTAATAGAACAAAAAATACTTAAATCTAAGCAAATAAAATAAATATTTATTCCTAATACTAACAAAAGAGTTACAGAACTAAATTATATTTTAGAAGCATTCGGACTCCAATTTAACATTGATAATTCCATAAACACTCAAGATACACCTACTAAGGATATAAAAAAATACTTAGAAAATAATATTCGTATTAAATTAACACAAGAACAAATAGACATTATAAGTAAACCAATCAATATGACAAAATTAAAATTACAAATTAAAAAGCTCAAGACAAATAAAGCACCTGGCCCAGACAATATGCTACCAGAAATGCATAAATTAATACCCAGTCAAGCCATATGTTTACTATTAAAAGTATATGATATAGCCAAGAAAAATTTGAATATACCACCCTCTTGGAAATATTCATTGATATCCCCAATTATCAAACCAGATAAAGATGAGAAGCAGTGCTCCTCATATAGGCCAATATCATTACTCAATATAGACTATAAGATGTTTATGGTTATATACGCAGATAGGATCAAACACTTTTTTCCTTTCTTAATTCACAAAGATCAAACAGGCTTTATTAATGGAAGAAATACTTGAGATAATATTAAAAGAATACTAACGTTAATAGACTATAGCAAACATAAAGTCCTAGATTTAAATGTAATCTCATTAGATATTAATAAAGCTTTTGATTTGGTTAACTGGAACTTTCTTTCACTAGTTTGACTCCCTACATACTAACTATGCCTTTACTCTCAGTCTTAATCATGACTACCCTTCTCTCAACATACCATCTCACCTTTTTTGAAATTTCACTTAACAACTATCTTATCTCCTCACAAACACACACTTCTACTAGACTCACTTTCACACCATACCCTAATGTTAATTCCACCCCTAGCTATCATCTATCTAAATACCACAGGCAACATCACCTTACCTACCCCATACTATCTAACAAAAAAACCAAAACCCTAACAATTCAAAAGAGTAACTTCTTAACTAAACTAGTTAATCCTACCCTACTAGATGGAGACATCCACCCCAACCCTGGCCCTAACTCACCACCTCCCCAAAACCACTCTCCTAACCTCAATAATAACTTCCTTATAAGACACCTTAATATCCAAAGCATAAATAAGAAAATACCCTTCATCCATGCCCTTTTAGATACCCACTCATTTGACATTCTCTGCCTCTCAGAAACCTGGCTAAACACAGGCACTAAAGACGCAGAGATTATACCTCAAGGATATAACATAGTAAGACACGACCGCTTAAAACGCAAGGGTGGTGGAGTAGCAATACTTTTCAAAAATCAACTTAACATCACTACTCAACCAGCATGCCCAAACCAAAATAGCAAAACAGAAGCCATCATTATTAAACTCCAACTTAACACCAAAAAATCTATTTACATTATTTGTTTGTATCTTCCCCCAGGTAATAACATCCCAATATTAGAAGATTTTCTAAGTTGGGTCTCTACCACCTACCCCCAAGAAACCATAATTCTTGGCGATGTTAACATAGACTGGAACACTATTAATAATGACAATCCCTCCTCTCATATTAACCTACATGGTTTCTCACAAACTATTACCTCAACTACAAGAATCAATAAGCCCAGTAATAAAGAGAGTATACTAGACTGGATACTCACAAATAAAGTTAACAAACAATATAAAGTAGGTACCTTGCCAGATGACATCAGCGACCACTCCCTAACCTACATTACTAGACTAAAATCAGAATATGTCAACCTCCCAAATACAAGGCTAATTCGATCTCTCAAGCATTTTAACATAGACCTCTTTAAAGCTGATCTGAGAGCATGTAAATGGAATTGTTTAAAATCACTTCCTCTGGAGGAAGCAGTATTATTGTTTAATACTACATTCTTATCCATACTTAATACACATGCTCCTGAGCGCTCCATTAGAATTAAGACCAAACCTGCCCCATGGCTGACCTCCAACACTAAAAAACTCATGCATGCTAGAAACAAAGCATGGACAAAATGGAGATGTGATAGACAAAAACCTGATTTAGTTAATTTCCGCCAGCTTAGAAATCTTGCAAAAAAATCAATAATCTCTGACAAGAAAAACTTCTACTGTAAGCTTCAGGAAACTCATATTAACAACTCCAAACAGTTCTGGTCCTCAGTAAATAGACTTCTCTCCCCAGGGACTGCTAAAACTCCTTCCCCTCTAAATACTGATCCAGATACCCCGCTCCAGACTGCTAATGTCTTCAACTCTTTTTTCTCTGAAACTATTCAATCCTTAGCCAAACAAATGAACCCTAACAACTCTCATATACCAACTAACATAACCACCTCCTCTTTTAACTTCTCTCTAAAACCTATATCTACCTCTTTTATCTATAAACTCATTCACAAACTGAAACCCTGTACACCTTCTGCTGACAAGCTCCCTTCTCTGTTCCTCCAGAAAGCTGCCAAAGAAATTGCATATCCTATATCCTTACTTATCAACAGAACTATCCAAGAAGGAACCATCTCTGATATCGGGAAAGTATCCTATATTATCCCACTGCATAAAGGTGGAAACTCCCTTGACCTTTCCAACTTTAGACCAATTGCCCTTCTCTCACCCCTAGCAAAGATCATGGAAAATGTATTCATCAACAACTTGTACACTATCTTTCTCTTCACAGCATAATAGCAAACTGCCAGCATGGTTTCAGACCCCACCACAGTACCACCACTGCCCTTCTATCTTTTGTAGATACTATCAACAAAAATCGAAACAACAACACTCTCTCTTCCGCTCTTTTCATTGACCTCTCTAAAGCTTTCGACATGGTCAACCATTCACTCTTAATTCACATTCTTGAATCTCTCTCTTGCGATAAACTGGCCACTAATTGGTTTAAATCTTATCTTAGCAACAGACAACAAGCAGTAATTTGGGAAAACCATATCTCATCTTTCTTGCCTATATCCATCGGAGTTCCCCAGGGCTCCATTCTGGGTCCACTTCTGTTCTCCCTCTTTATTAACGACCTTCAGACTGCTATCCCACAAGCTACCTGCATACAATATGCAGATGATTCTACCCTCATCTGCACAGCCCCTTCCTCTACTGAACTGACCTCATTGACCCAAAAGACCTTTAACACAGTAGAAACTTGGTTTTCTAGACGGTTTCTCCTACTAAATGCCAAAAAAACCAAACTCCTCCTCTTCTCCCCAACCACTCGCTCCCCTCCTTTAAACTTTACCATTTCTTCAAATAATGGCACCATCATCTCACCTGATCCTACCACTAAACTCTTAGGGATAACCATTGACAATAATCTTTCCTTCGATCAGCACATTAACAACACCATCAAGATTGTTAACAAAAAGCTTGGATCCCTATAAAGCATCAAACCTTTTCTAACCCCAGCAACTAGAACCAAAATTGCACAATCTCATCTCCTATCTACTCTCCTATATGTTTCCCCCATTTATACAAACTGCTGTAAAAATGTGAAAGCAGCCACCACGAATATCAGCAGGACATAGGTTACAGCAACTCCCAAGTAATGACCATAGGCAATCTTTCAAAAACAGCAAGAACTTTTATTCAAATAACATGAATGAGCGCCCATAGCCAAGCTATGCTTCTTCAGATATCAATTCAAAATGAAATCTGTAATGCTTATATACAGCTTTTGGGCGGGCTCATTAAACATACAAATGCAATTAATCAATTATAAATTAGTAGTCATGGAGACAAAAAACAATCTAAACAGTTTAAAAAGCAGTTTAAAAAACAGTTTAAAATGCATTACCTAAAACTGTTCATATAAATTATGCACATAGCAATGTAATAATGAATCATAACCATCATTCAAATCAAACAACAAAATTCACCTAAAAACAGCTCCAAAGAATTCTGCAACATCAGATATACATTTTAGTTCAGTATTATGCTGACCTTCATTTTCGTCAAGCATAACAGCCATTGCTGTGTTCAGCATAATAAAACTAAATAAAACAACTCACTGCTCACTAGCGTGAATATATCAAAAATAGACATGAGGAACGCTGAAAATCTACGACCAAGTGTACAACATAAAAATAGAGCTTACTTTGCCTCAGTAGAACATTTCACGATCCAAAACCAAGTATATGTTTACAAACCATTTCTACTTTGTGTATAGTACACATCCAAAAGCTACTCGAGCTATAATGGAGAATCACATGCTTCTGAAGGATGACTTGAAGACAAGGCTTCTTCTGGGTCCTAATGCCTAGAGTATACATAACTTTACAAGCATTAAACCGTGTTTATAACAACTGCCGAAGTTGCTTGAAACTTAATCATATCAATGAAAGGGGCATTGGTTCAAATACCGTAACTAAATGCCTCCCTTCTGTGAACATATAGACTAAATACATGGCTAATAAAATGAGAAAAATGAGAAAATACATACAGTATGTAAAAAATATATACACAACCATAAAAGATATGTGCAAACAAGCATGAAAGCCTGTATATATGGTGAATCCAAGCTCATCATATTAGCAGCTAGACTATAAGACCTCTCTGAATGTCAAATAAAGCAATAGCTTGAATAAATATAAAGGGTGACCTGTCTATGCTGATTAAAAGTGTATCAAGCCAACATAGACTAGAAACCACCCTGCGATGTGCCTACTAAGAGGCATTAAGATGCATGCATAAAACCTCATATCTTCATGCTGTTCTATATTAGACTTATAAAGAGGAATCATTAAGTATGGAAAATGTGGATATAAAATCAAAAGTTACAGAAAAATGATACCAGTGAGTAATTCCTCTATATTAGAGATAATGTTCATGCCATAAGACAAGCTAATATTAATAAACATAGGGTATGTACTGGGTAAACCTCAAAAAAGGGGATATTAATGGAATGGGAGCACCCTCAGACCATGGCTAAAAAATAGACAAAGTCATACAAGAATATAAATGTTAAAGCCATCATGTCCAAACAGTATAATGGTAAGAGAACCCTACATATTTAGGAACGAGATAAAATATAGTAAACTTATGCAATCCTATCTGCGTTCAAGTAGTATAGGTTTTAAAGGTATGTAGCTATTCAGGCCCGGGAAGGTGTGCTGCTAACTTGAGTATCCAGTGTAACTCAGCCTTGGCTAGCATGTGTTCATTGCTACCTCTCCTAGCTGTGGGTCTAATAATCTGTAAGACTCTAAAGGCAAAACAATGGGAGGAATATTCTTGTATGTGTTTAGCCAAGGCATTGGTCTCATCTTGTCTTCTAATTTCATAGAGATGGTTATAAATGCGATCACTAATCTCCTCCTCTTGGTTCAGCCGAAAAGGCTGAGCAGAAAAGACAAGTAGCCAAATAAACAACATTTTTGTATTGCAATCTGCATAAAATTTAGGTTTAAAAGTTATATCCATGCACGGGTGCTTGAATTCTTTACTAAGGCTATTACACCTGGGACAATGTAGACAAGGGTAAGTCCCTTTAGTTGTTATATCACCCAAGAGTAGACATGTGGGTTTGCTTACATTAGTAATATGTTGATCATTACATAGTTGTTTCCTTAAATTATCACTGTTTTTGTAACAGAATCTGGGTGAAGAACCCACTATATCCTTGATCTGCTTGTTCCCAGTGAGAACATTCCAGTTTCTTCTGATGATACATCTAATACTTTCAACTTCACTGGTATATTTAATGACATATTGTAAGGTATTACCATCAGTCAAATCCACAGGGACTTTATTTCTAAACCCATGGGTTGTATGTGACTCACAAATGTTGGCAGAATCTATGTCACCAATAATTTTCCTCCTGATATCTCTAACCATCTGCATATCATAGCCCCTTTCATTAAACAGATATTCTAACTTGGTGGATTCTTCATGTAAATCTTTCACATTCTGACAGAGTCTGAATACCCTGGTGAACTGACTGGTTACTATCCCACGAAAGGTAAATGCTGGATGCATGCTATCAGCAGCCAGCAATGCATTTCTCCAGGCAGTTTTCCTATACAATGTAGTGGTAATGAGTCCTTCATCAGTTGCCGCATCGTAACATCTAAAAAATTTACCTGGTAATAACTTCAAAAAATTGGTGGTAGTATGCAGATGTTCCAATAATACTAAGAAATCTGTCCTGGGTCCTTCCCAAATTAGAAGTATATCATCCACAAACATTTTATAATATTTAACCTGGTTAAAGGATGTATGACCAAATAGAAACTGTTTCTCCCACCAATAAACTACGAGGTTAGCTATATGTGTTGGCACAGGGGGTCCCTCTCCCCCATGCCTGCAGGAAGAACTCATCTCCAAACATGAAAACATTATTGCTAAGAACTATGTCCAACAATTGCGTAACCAAAGTGATTCTATCAGTGGAGAATTGAGTTTCCTTGTGTAGTAGTTCTCTAATATATTGAATGCCTACCTCATTGGGGATAGATGTCATGGTTACAAGTAGGTAACTTCCCTAGATTTCTAAATCTACACTTTTCAGCTTCTCAAGTAGTTGCTACGTATCGCTAAGTATATTACTACAGGTATCTACGACTGAAGGTAAAATACTCTCAAGAAAGGTAGAAATACCACCTGCTACAATGGGTCGAGGCCCTTAAGAATTAAACTGATCTGCCTGCATAGCAGTAGATCATAGATGTTATCCTTAACAATGTTCACAATGGTAGACACATGGTGTGTGGAAATACGAGTATAAATGTTATGATCAGATAACAGTTCAAACATGCACTTCTTATAATCCTCTGAGTCCATTAATACTACCCCTTTATCTGCAGGTTTCACAACTAATTTATCATTGCCCTTACAATTTTCTTCTCTATTGAGATTATAAAACCTCCCTTTCCTGTTATGTTTTGAGGAAAACAACATATATAAATCATTTTCACAAAGATCCAAAACATTGTAACATTGGTTGTAATGGGGTGAAAAGGTACTCTTTTCTTGAAAATATGTAGTGGTTCATTTGAATTAATACTGCTATCATTATTAGTTTAAGACTAACACGCCTACAGAAGAGTCTCAAGTCCAGTAGTGTATCTTCTAGTAAGGCTCTGGCAGCAGGAATAGAAGGCTGAATACAGCTGGATCAATAACAACATTAGAAAAATTAAACACCAGAGTCAGTACCTTGTCCTTCTGTTGGACATGTTCCGTTGACAGAATATTTTCGTTTTTCTCCTCCCCTGCTGGGAACGCCCCCTCCCCTGTGGGGGGGGTAAACTTAGGGATAAAGGGGAATCTTCATATCATTCACATTCACATTCTTTATTCTGGATTATGGCAATGATGGTTCAGCAGGGCTTCCTGATTTGGTGGTGGTGTGTCCATACTCTGGATCTCAATAGGGTCAAATCACTAAAATCGGTAGAAACCGTCACTGTCTGCACCGTGGTGGGGTGAGATCTAGAGATGATGATATAGGATCATTGGTGCAGAGACATGTGCCTGATGATGGCATTAGCTTGTTCACCCTGATGTCTAGGCCACACAAACACTTGGCCATTTTGAAGTCTGTGTGTGTCTCTCTTTTATTATGTTGCTTGGTTTTACTCAACCTTTTTTCAAAAAAGTTTTAATGTGTAAAAAAACCACATAACTTCTCGCTACAATAATCTGATAAAGAACATCTGTTTTATTCAAGTTCAGTTTCTAATGGTGAAAAATAGGACAACAGGAGTCTCACATAATCAAACCCTAGATTAATATTTAAGTCCTGCCATTGCTTTAACAGAGACGGTAGGCATGCAGAACACCCGCATGCCTCTGGGGGGACTACCTTATAGACAGCAGACACGCTTAGGTGTTAGTTGATAAAGGTTGTTCTCTAGCATTCTCAATTGGTCATGGAACTCTTGTAAATTTTTAGCCAGTGTCATTAGCATTTAAAGTTGGTGCCTCATTCAAATCCAGTGACAATAAAGGGTTAATGTCTTGTACAAACAGACCTGTCCATAAACGTCTCCGCCTTTGATTATCCATCGTGGGCAAGAGTAGTAGACAAACAGCGGATGAAGATAACAGTACCAGGAATACTACTCACAGCTGAAGGTGCTTTCACCAAACAAAAGGAAGAAAAAGCTGTAAAATGTGAAAGCAATATCAGCAGGACATAGGTTACAGCAACTCCCAAGTAATGACCATAGGCAATCTTTCAAAAACAGCAAGAACTTTTATTCAAATAACATGAAATGAGAGGCCAGATAGCCAAGCTATGCTTCTTCAGATATCAATTCAAAATGAAATCTGTAATGCTTATATACAGCTTTTGGGCGGGCTCATTAAACATACAAATGCAATTAATCAATTATAAATTAGTAGTCATGGAGACAAAAAACAATCTAAACAGTTTAAAAAGCAGTTTAAAAAACAGTTTAAAATGCATTACCTAAAACTGTTCATATAAATTATGCACATAGCAATGTAATAATGAATCATAACCATCATTCAAATCAAACAACAAAATTCACCTAAAAACAGCTCCAAAGAATTCTGCAACATCAGATATACATTTTAGTTCAGTATTATGCTGACCTTCATTTTCGTCAAGCATAACAGCCATTGCTGTGTTCAGCATAATAAAACTAAATAAAACAACTCACTGCTCACTAGCGTGAATATATCAAAAATAGACATGAGAAAATCTACCACCAAGCTACAACATAAAAATAGAGCGTACTTTGCCACAGTAGAACATTTGACGATCGAAAACGAAGTATATGTTTAGAAACCATTTCTACTTTGTGTATAGTACACATCCAAAAGCGTCAGAGTATATACGGAGAATCACATGCTTCTGAAGGATGACTTGAAGACAAGGCTTCTTCTGGGTCCTAATGCCTAGAGTATACATAACTTTACAAGCATTAAACCGTGTTTTATAACAACTGCCGTTTTGCTTGAAACTTAATCATATCAATGAAATGAACATATAAACTAAATACATGGCTAATAAAATGAGAAAAATGAGAAAATACATACAGTATGTAAAAAATATATACACAACCATAAAAGATATGTGCAAACAAGCATGAAAGCCTGTATATATGGTGAATCCAAGCTCATCATATTAGCAGCTAGACTATAAGACCTCTCTGAATGTCAAATAAAGCAATAGCTTGAATAAATATAAAGGGTGACCTGTCTATGCTGATTAAAAGCATAGACCAAATATAAAACCATATAAAACCATTTATACAAACCTTAAGAAAATCAATCTTAATAAACTTGCAACCTGTTACAACAACATAGCTTGCTTCGCCACTGGTAACCCCTTTAGGACCCACCATTGTACAAACCTAAAACAACTTGGCTGGCTCGAATTTCAAAACTACCTAATAATCCCTCAACTCACTATAGCCCACAACATACTACACCTTCCTGACAACACCCCTATAATCTCTCAACTTCTAATCCCTTACAACAATCTCAACTCACTTCGCTCCTCTAGTAAAATCATGACAAAATCAATAAAGGTAAACAATACAGCAGGTGGTTCTCTATTCACTAACACTATAGGTAGAAGTTGGAATCTCTTACCTAGTGACATAACCTTGACTACATCCCTGCCTCTATTCAAACAGAAAATTAAACTTTTCTACCTAAACCATTGGCTTTGTTCCTGCAGTGCACCTGATTAACCTTTTCTTTTACACATTTCTTATCTATTTTTGTCTCTTCCTCCCTCCTTTAACTGTTCTAATTCTAACTATGCATAATTTATGTAAAATTGCTAATAAGTAATTGCAAATATGTAATGCAAATATGTAATGAACTGCATATGGTATATATGTCTCTCTTTAAAATTATCCTTCCCTCTGGATGGTCTTTTTGACTTCCAAATTTTGCTATTTCTTAGAAGTAATGATTTTTTATGTAATGTACTTAGTAATTAGTGGAGCTTTTCTCCTCGGGCCTCTGCTGAAAATGGACATGTATCCAGCCAGACTAGCCCAGTCAACAAATGTAAAATAAATAAAAATAAAATAAAAATATAACTTTCCTTCTAATTTTAATAATCTTATCCAAATACTATATGAAAATTCTACTGCATATGTTAAACTAGGATCGCATAGATCAGGCCCTATAACAATCAAAAAGGGAACTAAACAAGGTTGCCCTTTATCACCATTGTTATTTGCATTACTCACAGAACCCTTTGCAAATCAAATCAGATCAAACAATAACATAAAGGGCATTTGTATTACTAAAATGTTAAACCTTAAAATCCAGCTCTTTGCTGATGACATACTATTAACTCTCTCAGATGCCAATGAGTCTTTGAATGCTCTATTTAACTCCATGAATACATTTCAAAATATTTCAGGCTTAAAATTTAATGAAAACAAAACTAAAATTATGCCCTGTAACTGTAAAAAAATATATATATAAACACAAGATTTTCCAAATATATAATAACAGAAAGTAAATTATTATATCTGGGAATAAATCTACTCAATGAATTAACATATTCTCTAATATTTAACTGTAGTAAAATACTAGACAAAATAGAACAAACAACTGGTTACTGGAATAAATATATCTTTTCAACAGCAGACAGATTATATCTTATTAAAATAATCATATTTCCCAAAATATTATACTTAATACAACATTTTTCATTGCTACCTCCCAAATATATTATTCAAAGATACAATAAACTAATGTTAAATTTTCTATGGTTTCCAAATAAACCCTGTATAGCCTTAAATAAACATTTACCAGATTGGGAAGATGGTGGAATTAATTTACCGGATATTGATTTATATATTACTTCATCTGTTATTAAAAATATAACACTATGGTTAAATAATTCATACATACCTATATGGAAACAAGCCCATGAGCAGATTTACATAGAAATCAATTATAATCACATACAAGACAACTAAACAGTAATATCATCACCCCTTATATGGATGTTAAAATATTATTTTTTAGAGAAAAGGAATAATATTAATAAATTGCCATCAAATTATATAAGCTCTACACTTTCAGTGTTCAAAACATATATAAACAAAATACATAATATTAATTATTGGATTTTTCTTATTTTCCCTATAGCTTTTACACCAAATATTCTAGATACATCCCAAATATCTAAAATAAATATACTGAAAGAAGAATCACTACTCTTTTGGCATCAACTTATACAGAAAGGGAAAATTCTAACAAATGAACAGATAATTTATAACTATAATACAAATAAAGACAATTGGTTGTTTTTTTACAAAATCTAAGGCATTTAATAAATAAAATAGAACAAATGCAACCTTCAGTTAGACATGAAACTCCAAAACTCATTGAAAACCTTATTCTTATCACAAAACAGCCTTATCAGGGTACAGGTTATTTGTCTAATATCTATAAAATTGTTAAAAAAACAAAAAACTATCATGAAAAATCATACTGGGATTATTATACTTTAATAAACAACCATCCTCCAATTGAAGAAGAAAAAAGTAATATTCTAAAATCTTCCAGATTTTCTACATTATCAAAATACTGGCAATTATTCACTTGGAGATATCTACACAGAAGTTTCTATACACTACATAGGTTAGCCAAAATGTATTCTATTGAAGATCAATGTTGGAGATGCCATACCAAGATAAAAGCAGATTGGCAGCATGTTTTTTATGAATGTATATGTCTCAATATGTAGTGGAAATCCATTAACTATTTTTTCAGACTGTTTATAATGATAATTTTCAATTAACAAAGTCTTTAATTTTATTCAACTCTCCTATTCCAAACTGTGTACCAAAAAAGACACTAAAATCCTATGGTCATTATTGGCAATTTCACGTAAAATCATAACTATACACTGTAAAAATGAGGCTTCTCCTATGTTCAAGGAATTTGAGAATTTAACAACAACAGTTGCTCACACGGAAATATTAACAGTGAAGAACAGAACAAAAGGATCTACTTCTTACTATACTCTTGGATGAAAGTACTGGAAATACTCGAAAAGATTGAAGATATATCATCTTATGTTTCTAACTTTATATAATATAGAATTTCAATGTTATTTGCATAGACACCAATGTAAATAATTATATAATGGTTTGAAGTTAGTAATGTTTTAGAATTGTAAATATATTATTTATCTTTATTTCATGTAATGTTTCTTAAGACATCTTATTTGAAATAATAAAAAAAAAATTAGTAAAAAAAAAGACTGTTAGTTCCTTCCCCATGCAGATGCAATTGCTGTACCTCTAAATAACTCCCTTCAATATAGCTGTGTCATTAGGTACATCAACATGCCATCCCTTCCTACACTGGAACCCACTCAAGTTACCTTTTTAAACTATTTTGTTTGTTTTCTTGCTTTCCGATTCAGTGGTAATTTGATGCATTGTCCTTTTGAGACAGGTGCTGCAAGGATTTGCATCATGTGAGTAAGATAGCTCTCACTTCTATAGAGGAAGTGGCATATTAGATATGCTTTGTACTATATTAGTTCAGCCAGCTACTGGACATGTCTCTTCACTGAATGGGTCACCATGAATTCTAAGGGAGTTGGCATTCTGGGACATTTTAAAAACTGGTGAGTGAGCTGGTGAGTGAAGACCTTATCCGGTGCTCCAGACCAGTTGCCATCATCCAATAATAGAGATCAATCACAATCCAGTCCATGGGGAACTGACATGTGGTACTGTCAGCACATCACTCCCTCCCTCCATCTTGAACTGCTGGGTGACAAGGCCTTCAATTTCTAGCAGGAGGTGCATGGGCAGCAGATCACCCCAAACTCTCTTTTAGCATATGCATGCTAGCCATCAGCCACTTCATCCTACATCCTACCTCTCTTTCCCTGGACTTGCTTTACTCTGTCTGTTTACTTTGGGGTCAAGAGCTAGGGACCAGACAATATGCATCTGAGTTGATCTTTGTAAGGGTGATCACTGTAACACTGGGTTGCCATTATTGAGCTGAACATTGATTTAAATCTTACATCTGAGTTTGCAGGCATATCTTGAGTGCTACCTTGATGTTAATGTTTTATTTACATATTCTCATATTATGGGCAAGTGCATTCATTACTGTTCAAAGAAGCTCATTGTAATAAATCCTTTTAGCCAAAAAAATACCATTTGGTAATTTTATTCTCATAGGTGGTAGTTTTGCATAAGTGACTGATTTCTTGAATTTTCTGACTGCTTTGCTGACCATGTGTCATCATGAGATACAGTGTAATGTGCACTGAACCAGAGATGTCTAGATGCAGTGTATCTGCCCAAAACAGACAACCAGCTCCCATGACAATGTACCCCATGAACTAGTTCTCTCTCCTGGACAGATACAGGGTACCAAGGCATCACTTTGTTTATTTGTTTATGGAATGTCTGACTGAGTAGGAGCCCATTTTTTTGTGCAGGTCCAGGAAGAAAAGCTCCAAAGTATTACAACACATTTTAAGAATAATAATTTTACAGTCTTTAAAAATAATACAAAATACAAATACAGTTTAAATAATTATATCAAAATAGACATAATATGAATACATAGGTTTTATGACAATGATTTAATAGTTAGAGAAATGTTATCCAGTTTATAGGGAAATTAAAGATAGGTTAGTATAATACAAACAGGAATTGCACTATGAAGTGAGACAAAAGCAGGCTTCTGATATATTTACTGAGAAAGCTGTGGCAGAGAAATTGATAGAACTATGGAAGTGAGTGAAGAAGGGATAGTACGGAAATTTGACAACATTTAGGGGGACACTTTATCCTGATGTTAAGTAAGAACAGAACCAACTTTTGGCTAGGAAGTCTTTCAGAATGGCTTTGAAGGATGAGAGGGAGGGTACTGACCTGATGGAGAGACAAAAGGAGTTCCAGGCCTTAGCAACACGGTATGAATACAGACAATGCCCATCATATTTGATAGGTTTGTGGACAGACAAGAGTGTTTGGTCATTGGATTGTAAGGACTGACTAGGCACATAGTTGTGTGGAATGTTATTCAGTGCCAGGCAACCAGATGGAGTCTGGATAATTTTATAGGTGGTAAGAAGCTGTGTATATGATAGTTGATGGGGTAGGTCTAACCAATTTCAGCTTTTTAATGTTATAGAGTGGTGGGTTCTTAAAAGGGTATTTGCTGCAAAGTTAGCAACTTTGTTATAGCGTTGCTCAAGTTTTGATTTTTGTGATGCCTGAAGGTTTGTAAAGATGGCAGTACCATAAAGAGGTGCTGGGAGGAGATAAGTAGTGCCAAGTGTAGCTTTAGTTGTGTCAGAGAGTGAAAGTTTCTGAATGTATAAAGCATGTCTAGCTTTTGATGAGTTTTTCTTGTGCAATTTTGTATAAGGAGGTCAAATTTAAGAATATTGTCCACTATCATCCCTCATAATTTGCTATGGGAAGTGACTTCAATGGTTGTATTATCACGAGAGATGACTTCCAAATTTATTTATGTTTTTCAAGGAAGACAGATTTGGGGAAAAAGCAATAGTTTATTTGTTTATTTATTTTTATAGGGTGGAGCATGAGTTGTGAGTTACAAAATCATGATTCAGTAACTGTTAAAGCTTCTTACTCAGTGAATCATTGCTGAATCAATCAAATTCAGTGTTGGGTTATTTCAGTATTTTGGTTGCCATGGACTCTGTGGCTGTAGCTCAAGAAGTTCTCTGCATTATGAGATGATTTTGCTTTGTTCATGTGGTTATTCATGTTGCTCATTACTTTGGATATACCCTGGATCTGGTACTTCAAAATGAAATTCCCATCTCTGAACTGGAGGTAAAACCTACCTCTTAGTTAGTCTACCAATTTGCTGAATTCACAGTTGTCTTAACCCGGTCACACTCCTTTGACCCTGAACCAAAAGAATACAGTTGTCAAGTCCAGTCTTGTCTTCAACTTGTCCCTTTCAGTGGCAGCAGTAGTGGTCGACACAAGTTGCTTGAGACCTGCTTGCCCCACCTTGAATACACCCCATCCACTTAATCCCTTGTGATCCCTGATATGATGCTGAGCTTCATGTCTTCAGGATATGATTTCAGGAGTATACAACAAGGACTTGAGAGTAAACAGATAAGTAGTTGTCTATGTACTTGAGGGGATGGGTCTGCATTGTCAGGAGAGAGTTAGGAAGAAGGGTTAAAATTTTAAGTCATAAAAAAGGCAAGGTCTGCTATATGTGGAACCTTGCATTTGCTCTACTATTGTTCATGCAATGCTGTGATGAACAGCCTAGAATTTTCTATTAAATTGTAAACCTTGGATTAGTCCATTCAAGACCAAGTTGTGATGTGGAGGAGACAGAGTTCACAACTGGGTTGGAAAGCATAGATGTTCTTAAAGCATAAAGTAAACTGTTGAGCCTTGGTAAGAAATGCACAGTTACTTGTTTTTTTTGAGCATTGTTAGACTATTATACTAGAGTATACTCAAATCCATATGATTGAGAAAGGTAAGATGTGTGTAACACTTTGATATGTATTTTGAAGGAGCCATACTGTTAGATTACTGAATGGAACCAAATCATTAAAAGGGCATGCTAAACCACACATATATGAGTGAAGTGTGAGGTGCTGCAATTTAAGAGAGACCAGAGAACTAAGAAGAATTGTCAGACCAGAAATTCAGAAAGGTGGATGAATGGGGCTATATGATTAAAAGGCCATGCTGAACTACATATGCATGTGAGAGTTGAGGACAGTTGCAAATGGACTGGACACTGGCTGCACCAGATTATCTCAAATTTTAGGACTGCAAGGGACTAATGGGAACATGGGGGAATTAAGGAGATTACATGGGAGTTCCATAGTAAGAAATATCAGTTAACTAAAGCTAGGGTAGTTACATGAAGTATAAGAGCAGATATAATTTGGGGATGAATTGTGCACAAAGAAGTTTATGACAGAGTGAAGAAGAAACCTTGCTAAAAAATACTTAACTTGTGGTCTTTGCATTCATGGTACAAAAAAGACAAAATTAGTGTTGGATAAAAGAGGAGAAAGTTACTATTTCTGTTGTCATTCTTTACATAAGAGGATGGGTGTGAAGTATTATAACAAAAAAGCTGGAAAGTAGATTTACAGCGAAAATAAAAAACACTGCCCCAAACACTCTCAAAACATAAAGATGTATCCTGATGTATCCTAGCATTACAGGGATAGAAAGATATGAGCCCACAAACAATAGAGAAAAATGAAGGAGAGAAACATAAAGAAATAGATGATGAGGACTTGTTAGGAAGTATCCAAACACATCATGGGGGTTATGAATTAGAATTAAAGAGGAAGAGCAGACCCCAAAGAGGATACCTTTCAGGTGGATGGAGATAAAATATTACTTGCATTGCTTAAGGATGGTTGTCATAATGGGGAGGATGGGGTGAACGTTTGGTAAAAGAAATCTTGTGAGACATCTAAGCATGCATTATATTGTTCAATTTGTTTGTTTGCTTTATTTTATTGTATTTATATTTTCTTTAATAAGAAAGTATAACTGGGCAATACTCCTTTTCAGTGATGCCTGGGAAGAAAATCTCCCAAAAGAATAACACTTCAGAACACATATAGCTATTACAAGTAGAAGATACATAAAAATAATAACAATGAATATTACAATAATATTTAAAATTATGACAATATATAAACTCCTATATACAACTGTAATAAAGTAACACTGACAAACCAAAAATGAAAAAAAAAATGAAAAGCAAAACAAAAACTCAAGTAAGACTTAGCTGAAATAAGAAAATATGTCAACAAGATGAATGATTATTGTTTCCAAACTATATACAAATATATACATACATATATATATATATATATATATATATATATATATATATATATATATATACACACACACACACACACACACATGTATATATATATATATATATATATATATATATATATATATATATATATATATATATGCATACATTAAAATTTTAAAGAAGTCAATATTTTTCAAGCAAATCACTAAGTTTAAGCCAAGATTTAAAAAAGCCATAACATTTGATGCTCTCATCTTCATAGCTAATAATTAATTCTTTACATTCAGCTTTTATTAAATGAATATACTCATTACATGAGGAATTATTGTTATCCTTCCATGTTTTAGTAATTATTTTTCTAGCTATTGCTAGAATAGAATAAAGAACAGACACTTGAGTCTTAGGTATAACTGCAGGAATTGGAACATTAAATAAAGTCAATTCGATATATTACATCTATTTGACCACAATGCTTGTGTAAAATTATTAATTTTCTTCCAAAACGGAGACACTATTCCACACTCATACACCATATTCACCCAGTCAGCTTCTATGTCTAATTCACGTCTCCAGCATTTAATTTTAACAGTTTTGTACATTAATACAATTTTCTTTGGTGTGATAAAAGCTCTATATAAATATTTCCATGTGAAGAGTTTCCAGTATAACGAAGATGTAGTTTTTTTTCTGCTGACTTAACACTATCTTTTTATTACCCTTTGTGAAAGCTTCATTAATAATTTTTTTACAATAATTCCAGAATATATCAGAAGATAAAGAATAAGATCTAAAAATCTTAGCTAGATAAGATTTACTATTCATTAAATTATTAACATTAATTAAAAATTCTAAAATTTTAGAAAAGAGATTCCAACTGTAAATCATATATGATATTAAACTTCGTATTTACATATTCTCTACAAATTTGCTAAATTAACTGATTATTTAGTTTTAGACTATATCTTGTAAGACGATTCTCTGCAGAATGAAGTTTATTTCCATTTAGGAATTGATGTCAATAAATTATGTTATAATTTGTTCCTAAATATGTTTCTAAACATTAATTTGTATATACTATGGCAAATAATGAAAAACAAATAAAGCTTTTAGTAATATAATTAGAATAAACTTCCTAAAATAAGAAATGATATAACTAAAATAAGAAGATGAGCTATTATTCCCATTTAGATAATCTTTTAAATACCGATAAAAACTATTAGGTACAATTTGCATATGAAACACACAAATATATTTATTAATATTATTTTTTTGTAATTAAAATGTTTTCCTAAATTGATTTCCATTTTAGCTCTATGGTGTATTAAACAACAACGATATTACTTTAATGAAGCTGAAGTAGTATATAATTCTATATCAGGAAAACCTATGCCCCCATCATTCCAATATTCCTATACCAATTAAAGGAGATTCTTGGTTTATTTGGATACCAAAGAAATTTTAGAAGATCACTATTTATCTGCTTTAAAAGGATTTGGATGGACAAAGATTAATGACTGAATGAAAAACAAAATCTTTTGTGAGAATAACCATCATAATTGAACTTAGACAATCATCCAAATAAAGAAAAAATTGTTCCAATTAGTAAATTGTGTAATTTTATCTATGTTTAAAATTATCTGGTACCAAATCTTTACAATTTGATGTTATAATGATACCAAGGTATTTAATTGTACTATCCCAATTAAAATTACTATATTATTAAATGACTTATTTAATTTCTTATTCATTAGTAATTTATTTGTTATCTGACGATTAAATGTTAAACTTGAAATAATCTCAAATTGTTTCAGGCAACTAAGTATATGTTCCAATTAACTTTCTATATTACCTATTGCGAGAAGATTATCATCTGCAAAAAACTGAATTTTTAAAATAAACTCATCTGCTAAAGAAACCTCTACTATTTTCATTTGATCTATAGTTAGCAAAAGGCTCTATTACTAAAACAAACAGCAATGGTGACACTGAACAACCCTGTTTTGTAGCTTTTTTATATCAAAGGGGTTAGAGATAAAACATTTTAATAAAGGAATAAGAATTATTGTGAAGTTTATTAATTAAAGATATGAACTGCATTAAAACAAATTATATTCATTAAGTACTTTAAAGAGATGGGATCATTTTACTCAATCAAAAGCGTTAACAAATGCATAATTAAAAGTTTTTTTTGGCACAGTCTATTAAAATATTTATTTTAATTATATTATCTTGAAATTCTCTATTTAGTATCTCCGTCTGACCATTAGTAATCATTATTGGCAAAATTAAATTGATTATATTAGCTAGAATAGACATAAACATCTGATAATCAACATTAAGAAGAGAAATAGGATGATAAGAACATTGTGAAGGTTCTTTATCCTCTTTTAATATAGGTGATATAAGAGAGTATCTCCATAATGGAGGAACTTTAGCTGTACGTTTAACTTCTTTAAAAGCTTCTAGTACTATACATTATACAACAATAATTTATATAACTGTGAAATGATACCATGTAACCCAGATGGTTTATTATTCTTTACTTTTGTAATCTGATCTTTAACTCCTTTTACAAAAATGGTCTATCAATTATTTTAGCTAGCTCATTTGATAATGTTTTATGTATATTGTTTAAAATGTGTCTACTATATTGTCTTTAAATCATTTTATTATTTATAATCTCATATTTATTAAAGCACCCGAGAATTTCAGTTTTATGTGTCTTTCTCTCATATTAATTTGATAAGATATTTCTTTAATATGATTTAATTTACTCAGTTTCTTAGATCTAATCATTCGTTTATACAGATTTGAGTGATTTACTGAATAAGTTTGAAGTTTTAGTTTTTCTAAATTAATGGATACTTTATATTTAAGATTTCAACAGTTTTTCTTTAAATTCTTTAATTCTAAATGTATGGAAATATCATTTGACTTTACACTTAACTTTAACTTAACTATCTTGGCTTGTAGAATATCTAGTTCCTTATCCCTTTCCTTTCTTTTATAATTATACCAATTCATAATTCTACCACTAAGGCAAGCTTTCAATGAATTCCGTACAGTAACATTTGAAACTTCATCATTCATAGTTACTTCTAAAAAAATATGCATCTCTTTTTAAAAAAAACATTCTTTAACATGTTTAATTTTAAGAATATATGCTGGTAATCTCTTACAATGCACTAAATCTCTAGACTTTAATGGAAGAGTAAACATAATTGCTTTATGGCCAGATACCCATCAAGATATTAGTAAAACTTCATTAATAGTTGCAAGTTAACTATTAGAAATAAAGGCCTTAACTATATTGAAAGTAAAACTTCATTAATAGTTGCAAGTTAACTATTAGAAATAAAGGCCTTAACTATATTGAAGTTCCATAGCTACAAGAATAATGTGTGTGATGGACAGTTAAAAATTTCAAATCATAATTATCTTTAAAGTTCATAGAGTTGATAAAAAATACTAAAGGTTTAGCTGACAATATCAGTCTAAGTTTCTTGTTAGCCACAGTATCCTTTCTGGATAAAATTAAATTAAGATCACCAGCTATAATGACTTCCCCCTTCATGTAGTAAGTTATAATGCCCAAATACTTTGTTAATACTTTGGATCCAACTCCTGGAATCCAATAAGAACTTACAAAAGTATAACATATTTTATTTATTTAAACAATAACAAGACATAACATACCATTTTTATCTGAAGATGTATTAATTACTTTAGGTATTACAGCTGAATTATTCCATAAAATGAGAGTGCCTCTGATTTTAGCTTTGAATTGAGAGCTAGCTAGGACTGAACATTTTTTCATCATCATCCTGCTAACATCATCAAGTAAATGAGTTTCTTTTAAAACTACAATATGAGTTTTATGTAACTTTAGATACCTAAATAAATTACCCCTCTTTAGTAGACTATTTAAGCCATTAATATTCAAAGATAAGCATGTGTATTAGATCATCTATAGTATTAGAATAAGGTTAAAGTAAATAGATGAGAAACACATCTAAATGGTAAAAACAAAACAGTACTACATTCAGTTATGGGTAAAACTACTAGCACATTAATTAAACCAGAACCTTTAAAACATTACATTTAAACATCTAATCATGAAATAGAAAATTCCTAATTTGATGAAACAATCAAACTACTTTCTAACTCCATTAATCAGTCTAAACATCAATCAAATGCATCAACTTCTTAACAAAACAAAATTATAATATCATAAAATACCTCTGTGATAAGAACACTCTTATCACAGAGGTATGTATTTATACTAAATGTTATATTATATATATTAATAATATTTTAACAACTGATTAGCTATTTCTGTAAAGTATATTTAATCACTATTAAAGCATATGTATATATGCTGTATAAAACTCTCTAACTTTCCCGGTTTATATTATGAGCAGTGAATATATGAAGTTATAGAAGAAAACAAAAAAATTAATATCATATTTCTAAGAGCAAACATATATTTAAAGAAATACATTCGAAGCATCACTATAAAACAATTTTATGTACTGCTTAAATTTAACTTCATATGTGTTTAAAAATATTTAACTTAAACCGAGGTGTCAAGCTGTTAGGTATTTGATATAGATCCTGTTTCATTTAAGAGAAATATCACAAAAGCTTCATTACTTATTTCCAGACTTTCTAAAATTAGCCTTTCTTACACAAAGTGAACTATGCAGCCATTTAACCCATTAAAGCAGTTCTTCAAACCCTTATACTATTTGCCAAATGTATACAACACACATATATACCCAGGCCGTGGTAGTGCAGCAGTTAGCGTTGTTGCCTCACAGCAAGAGTTTCTCCCATTTGATTATCTGCTGGAGCACCTTCTGTGTGGAGTCTGCATGTCCTCCCCACAGTTGAGTGACATTTAAAGACATGCAGGTAGGTGCGTGTGTGAATGGGTTTGCCTTCTTTGAAGGTTGGGCGTCGGGCTGGCAACGTGGCACCATAAAAATCCACTGTCAATCATTAGTGGGCCAGAGTTCCACTGTGGCGACTGCAACCTGGAAAAGCCAAAAGACCTATATATACAACACACACACATATATATATTTATATCCTACGTAGTGTAAAATTCAATCAGTATATTATAAAGAATTAATTTCATGTAAACCAAATTAATCCAACTGTTAGCTTTACCTGTTAACTTATTCACAAACTATTGATACTTATATAATAATATAATGATATCATTTGCCAGTCAAAAAATAGCTCTATTGAGGGACGTGGCCAAGATGAGCACTGAGTAGCAGCACTTGTCTTCAGCTCTGGCTCTTCAAATCTTTTATGACAGGATTTTCTGAAAATAACTATCCGGACTGTGGATATTTTTTATTTATCTGATTCTCCTTAATATATACAAGGATACTATATAAACTTTTTTTGATTACTTTCATTTTTCCTGTCAAAATTATCAGTAATAAGTTTATCTCCATCAGACAACAGAATGAGCTTTTCTAAATCTACACATCAGGACAGAACCTTAAAAAAGGAACTACAATCTTTGCTAACCAATATCCAAGAATTAACAAATAAAATAGACAGAATGGACTTGAAGTTGGATAATTTTAAAGAGAGATGTACTCAACAAATGGACACTTTACATGAAGATTTACAACAGAAAGAGCAAATTTCGGGGATTGAAGCAGCTCTAAATGACATGGACACCAGGATCCAAGAATGTGAACATAACATAGACTTTCTTTTGAAACAAAATACTCTCCCCTCCACTCAAAAGTAGATGATCTTGAAAACAGATCACGTCGTAACAGCATAAGAATATTTGGGTTGCCTGATAATATAGAAGGAAATAACATAGAAAAGTTCCTAACCTCTTGGTTGCCTGAAATCCTGGAACTTCCTGAAGCTCTTTCCTATGGTATTGAAAGAGCTCACAG
Organism: Protopterus annectens; assembly: GCF_019279795.1. Lineage (NCBI taxonomy): Eukaryota > Metazoa > Chordata > Ceratodontiformes > Protopteridae > Protopterus > Protopterus annectens. Next base: position 934,844,978 of record NC_056744.1, read on the forward strand.
ATCTATGGCTTCTTCTAAGAACAGCAAAAGCAACTCTACAAGATCTGTGATTGTAAAATTCCTTTCCTAACATGATAAATAAATAGTATTGAAAACAGCCTGGGCAAAATCATAAATTAAAATAAAAGACAATGTAGTTCATTTTGACAATGACTATTCTCATGTGGTAATATCGAAAAGAAAGCTATTTCTGTCCTTAATTAGAGAAATTAAAAAATCAAATAAAAACCCATTTACTATTCCCTGAAGACTGAAAATATTCCATCAGAATACATTGAAAATATTTGAGGATCCAGACCCTGCTCTTTCCTTCATTAAAACAAACAAACTTTTGGACAAAATTGAAGATACAGAATGAGCTAATGCAAGTTAAAAAAAATAGCTGAAAATGGAGCATGAAAAACCTTTGAACAAAAAAAAAGCTTATAAAATAGCTGCTATTGGATACATTTATTTACATCTATATTCAAACAATCTCTCACACTTTCATTAATTCATTATTTGCTTTTTTCACAAGCAACCCATAAGTTGTGGGTAATGAAACCGGAACAACAGGTAAGATAATATAATATACTTGCTTGCTGTTGCTCTATAATCAATTTATATTGTTATTTTATAATAGTTTAATACATTATAGTTTAAATGAAATAACAGCTATTTAGCTTAATATGATCTGATTTAGTCTGTAATTAAGTAGTTTTGTTTTATTGCTTGATTTTACTTTTGTTTTAACTGGTAGTTCTTAACTACCCAGGGGCTGTATTTGCATTGTGCTTTGATGTGTTTACAGATATGTTGTTATGGTCCTGTCTCTTGAATCACTTCATAGGCTTACTTGTGGGGGTTTACTAAATAGCTGCTGCCTTCTATATGGTTATTCTTTTCTTTGCTGCATATTACCGGTGGGGGTAGATGAGGCAGGAATGCTACAGTAGGTTATCTAGTGGTTATGTTTTTGATTTTGCTGTGTGCCTTTGAGAAGGGTGTAGAGGTATTTGTGTTTGTTTTTGGTTGGTGATAATTTTTTTGTGAGATCCCGACAGTTCTCTTTAGTTATGATTCGGTTTGCATCCCATTTTTTTTTTTTTTTTTTTGCTTGTCTGCATGCTAGGCATACTATTTGTTTGCTAACTACTTGGAGACTGTGTTCATGGTGGAGTTGTTTGGGAGGGCTATCAGACTTGTTCTTTATTGGCTCGATTGTTGTGCTTTCCTTTCCCTCCATTTTAATGCTTTTGCGAGCTATATTTTCAGCTCAAGCCATTGAATACCTCAAAAGTGAGTTCATACTCAGTTTCCCACTGGAACATTCAAATGTCTCCGAGGCAGGATTGGCTCGAGATTAGCTTCCTAAGATGATCGCACAACTGGGTTACCTCGTTAATCCATCAGCACACAATTTCCAATGTTTTGGTTGAACTTTAAACCCGGACTTTGCCTGACAGTGAAATTAGAATGCTCAACCACATCAAGGAAGATGGCACAATTGTCAGCTTGCTCTTAATTAAACAGGAACTTTATATACTTGCCTTTTTCATGAAAAAGGAATGGATATGTTTTTTTTTAAAAAAAGGTATTTATACTATACAGAAGTAAAACAAGCTGATGGTTCAGGTCACATCTAAACAGTCTGCTTATTGTTTTAAGTTAAATTATACAATAGATGATTAACAGATTAATGATTTTACTTTATTGTAAAAACTGTAGATTTAATGGCATATACTGTCAGTATTTTTTCTTTTTTTTTTTTTCTTTCTCGCACTCTCCCTATCCTTTCTCCATTCTTTCATTGTAATGTTTCCATGGATTTGTAATACCTAAGCTAATGGAATCTCTCCTAAGTAGAGACAGAATACGGGAAGTGAAAAGCAAGTGTATAGGAGTAGGAAGAGCATGGTAAAAGAAAAGAAGGGGAAGGAGAAAGACAAGGTGTAGCAGAGGAGAATGTAGATGGGAAGAGAGGAAAATCCTATCTTGAAAGGGATACTCCTACTTTGTTAAGATAATTGTGATATATACCTATTTTAGAAGTTGATTATATTTAAACTATACTTAGAAATGACCCTCTGCTTAGTCTAAAAGATATTTCTTGTTCGGATTTTTGTTTGTTGATATATATATATACTACTTCTATGTCCAAACATAACATTTGATTAAATAACATATAGAGGGGTTTCCTTAACAATAAACACCAAGACAGGATAAAATATACCTCATAAATCATACTATACCTACCAAAAATACAGAACATTGTAATTGTTTGTGTTTATGTACATATAAGGCTATATATACTTGTATATATCTAAATATAAGGTTATATATCAGTTTTATGAGTATATATGCATCTGTTTGCACTCTGCATATGTATATATGTTAAATAATACCAGCTGCTATATTGGTATGTATGATTCTTTATATGTATTGATCAATGTATACATTTAGGTATATATATATATTATTTATTTTATTTATTTTTTTTATTTAACATTTATATATATATCCGATAGGTTCCACAGAGCCTGTTTTCAGCGGAGGCCCGGGAGAAATGTATATATATATATATATATATGGTAAAAGTAATATGTTTTTGTCTGGTAGTTTGTTGGTATAATTACACCTTATAGATTAGTCTTGTTCAACTATCAAATTTATATATTTTGGTTAATCTTGTTATTTTAACTATTTCATAAGACTAGCCTGCAATAAACTCAGTTTAATTTTTATTGAATGAATAAAGTGGGAGGGAGGGAGGAGGGGACAGTAATGGAGAGAAAATGGAAAACCAAAAGAAAGTTTATATACCTTTCACTGACACAATTTACATTGTAAAATAACCAAATCCCTGATGTATAAATTGTGAATATTAGGAATATTATATGTTGATATAGTTTGTTATGTGACTAGTATTGGATTGCATTATTATTATGTATTTGGTTTTCTACTACTTACTTGCCACTAAATGCATTCTCTTTTCACCTTCCTTTTGTAGGGGAGGGGGAAAGAGAAGATCAGAACTGGGTAAAGGAAAAGAAAACATTTATTTTACTATATTCTGTATACCAAGGTTACCATAGAACTATACATAGTTATTGTACCTCAACAAATAATTATCTAGTATCTTCTTTTATTTAGTTTGGTGTGACTATGTACTCTATAATTTACATGACTCTAAACAGCATATTATCTATCAAATATAACAGTTGAACTACAAGCCTCTCAGGCTATTTTCACTATGTTACAGGCATTAAGAAACTTCTTCAGTATGCCAAAACCCAGGGTATAGCGAGATGACAGACTGATCTTAATTGTGACTAGTATTTTTAAGATTGCAGATATCTGTACATCAATTGAAACAATATACAAGAAGCAAATTTACAAAAAGAAGCATAACACATTGAATACTTAGAAGAGGAAAGAATATATATTCATTGCTGTAAATTGAGAAGAAGTATTTTAAGTCTATTGGTTTTGCAAAGTGTTTCAAATTGTAAATAAGTTACACTACCAACACTGTTAATACACATACTTAATCCTATGATGTATACAGCAATGCTTATTTGAAATGACAGTATGAATTGGTTTATTACTGTACTGATTTATTATATTTTTTTCAGTTATATAGTATTTTTACCTCATAGCAAGACGTTGTCCCATTCGATTCTCAGCTAGAGCGTCTTCTGTGTGGAGGCATACATGAATGGGGCATGCCTTTGTTGAAGGTTGTGCATCAGGGCTGGTAACCCGGTATGTAAAAATCCACTACCAATCATTAGCAGACCGGAGTTCCGCTGTGGCGACCCCTAACCAGGAAAAGCCGAAAGACACAAACAAACTGAAAGGGGGAGCTAAATCCATTTTAATAGATGATGTTTATTATTATTATATTTTTAAGAGTATTCTTTACAAGGTATTTTAATTACTAATAACTTAGATATATTTTTAAATTGATTTATGATATATATATATATATATATATATATATATATATATATATATATATATATATATATATCAGTTTTCCTTTTGAAGCCATATCAGTTTTACTCAGCTTATGTTCATTATCTCAGACAGATGCTGATTAGATGTTGCTACCGGGTAGGAGGTTAATTTGAGTGATTATATGTCACTCAAATTCGGAGTATTAAACTCCAGATGAGTTTGGGGTGGTTTTAATATTGCTAGTTTTTGGTATAAAAGTTTACTATTATTTTTCCTGATGTTCTCCACTATACATGGAAAACATGACATGTCCTACATATCATTTTCAACTCTACTGCTTTGCCTTAAATATAACCAATCATATAGTATTCCTTTATCTTTTAATAGTACAATATGATTTTGGTCTAAATATTTATTTTACATAACTATAATGCTGCATGACTTCATTAAAGGGCATTTCAATTATATTAATGGATTAAATAATCCTAGTAAGAGGGGAAGTCTATTTAAATATCTCAAACTTCATAAATCCCAATTAATACTCCTACAAGAAACTCATTAAAGAGTGAGAAATTATCCAGATTAGATACTAAATCATATACAGTATTAGTAAGTTCAGAACATACCCAGAAGAAAAAAGGAGAAGCTATCTTATGGAACAATATTTTATCACATCCAAAGATAATTAACACTTATAAGGATAATAAAGAAATGTTTTGTCTTGTCACTGTTGAATTAAATAACAAAATTTATACTATAATAAACCTATGTTGGATACAAATAATTGGTATCAATACAGTGAAACAACACCTTGACCATACTGTGCAACTTTCTAAGGGATAAATAATAATGGCAGGTAATTTTAACTGTATTTTAGACAACAAAGAATCAACCTCTCATAGTAAAAAAGACTTACGGCTTCTGCCAAGTTGTTAAAGGATGTCTTAGAGAAATACTTATTAAAAGATAAACATATCTTTGCTGATCCTAACTCTTTTGCCTATACTGTTTTTTCTCATAATCATAATACACATTCTTAAATAGACAGAGTTTTATTCTCTAATGATTTAACAGATACTCTAATTAGTACTAAAGTGATTACTTGCCCTTTATCTGATCACAATTCAATATTTTTTTAATTCATAGTTAATTCAAATTACAATACTCAAATAAGAAAATATCACAAAGCTGAAAGATTTCAAAGAATTCATTATATCAGAAACCCAGAATTTTATAGACCTTAATAACACTAATGATACCTCTGAATTATTTGTATGGGACACCTTAAAAGCGTATCTTTATGGGAGAATTATTCATTGGTTTCACAAGGAAAAAAGTTGGGATGAACAATTACTTGATATACAACGTAAATTAGACACTTTCAAACTTAGTCAAGAGGGAGATATTGATAAAAATGATAAAAGAAAAGAAATAATTTACTGAATAATAAATATATAGAGATATTAAATCACAAAACCATGATTATGTTAGAGAAATTAAAACTTTTACATTTTCCACTAAATCTAGATCCCTAAATTTATTAGCTAATAAAACAAAACACTAAATAAATTCAATCCCATAAATGGAATATTTTCCCCTAAAAAGAAAAGAATGGTTTCAGATTTACAAAATACTTTAATCAAATTTAGACAATTTTTATTAATATAAACCAGCAACCTAAGATAACTGATTCCAATCAACAGATCAAATCCTTTATTAATAAATATACTAAAAAAAGACTCTCAAATGAGCAAGCTACCTTTACAGATAAACCTATTTCCTTTAAAGATATCCAAACTCAAATTACTAACTTAAGACTCAATAAAACACTTGGGAATGACGGCATCATACCAGAAATCTATAAGATCCTACCAACTAATGCTTTAAAACTGCTACATAAATTTTATAATATCTCCCAGAAAAATAACATAATACCTCCTTCATGGAAATACACTTTTATACCCCCTATTCTAAAATCTAATAAATGTCCCACTGAATGTCTTCCTATAGACCTATTTCTTTACTAAACACCGATTATAAAATGTTTATGTCAATATTTGCAGATAGACTTACAATTTTTTGACCAATATTAGTAGAAAATGATCAAACTGGATTCATAGTAAACAGAAACTCTTATGATAACATTAAAAGAACCTTATCCTTAATTGAATCAGTTAAATATTTAAATAAAAATCTAATGTTAAATTAGTTTAGACATAAATTGTGCTTTCAATTCAATTAATTGGGATTATTTATTTTATTGTAGAAATTAAACTTTTCTAATAATTTTATAAATCTAATTACTCAATTATATCAGCGTAGTCAAGTTTATATTAAAATAGGCACAAACATTTCTCAGAATATTCCAATTATTAAAGGAACTGAGCAAGGATGCCCTTTATCCCCTTTATTGTTCACATTTATTATGGAACCATGGGCTAATGTAGTTAGAAATGATGAAAACATTGAAGGCTATAATTTAAATTCCACCGAATCTTCCAAAATGCAAATGTTTGCGGACGACATACTTATTACCCTTGCCTGAAATAACACATCCATCCATGCTCCCTTTAAAGATATTGAGTATTTTCAAAAAAAATCAGGCCTAACTTTTAATAACAATAAAATTCAAATCCTATTAATTGGCCCCAAGAAATTAGATCTACATGATGTTTGTAAAAAATATTTGGCACAATCAGAATTACTTTATTAGGGTATTGTAATCACTACCAACATAAAGGATATTATTTAAATAAATTATAATAAAAGTTTAATGACAATAGAAAATCTTATTAAAAATGGAATTAAATCTCATTCTCTATGGATGAAAAACTTTCAAATATAAAGATGATTCTACTCCCCAAAGTTCTTTATATCATACAATCAATTTCCTTACCTCCCCCAAACTTAATAATTAAGAAGTTTAACTCCATGATACACAGATTTTTATGGTTTCCGGCTAAACCTAGAATTGCTATATCTTATCACATGAAAAACTGGGATAATGGTGGTACTGATATGCCAAATTTGGAAATCTTTTCAGTTTCCTCGATGGCCAAAACTATCTCTCTTCTTATAGATGAATATTCAGCTAAATATATGAAAATACAATAAACAATAACAAGGGTTGGGAGGGTGGCTTAATGGCTAAGGTGTTTGCCTTACAAACACAAGGTGCAGAGTTTGAGTCTCACAAGGGATAATTGGCTAAGCTTAAAATGGCTCACAAGGGCAGTTAGCTTAGTACTAAACTATGAACTATGAACTATGAAATCTCAGAAACTAGCTTTACTAAATAATACCTTTATTTTGGGTTCTAAAAGAATACTTATCCTATTATTATCAGAATTTCAGATCTAATTACATAACTCTCCTTTTAAGATCCTTCAGAAATTATATATTTAAATTTAATATTTATAACGACTGGTTATTTCTTCTATTTCCTATAGCTTATACACAAGGTGTCATATTCTCTTCTGATTATACAAAATGTTTTCTTTTCAGCAGAAAAAAATAATATTTTGGTCTCAAATGATGTCAGTGACTTGAAATCTATTAATTTACTCAAGACTGAATATGAATATGATACATTTTCTTGGCTGGATTTACATGAAGGTAGGAAATATGTCTTAAACTTGACTCAATGTCTTTACTAACTAAAAATTCAATACCTAAGTTAATTCAGTATATGATGCTATCATTAAAACATAAATATCCTAATAAAAACATTTTGTCTCACTTATATAAGGCAATTAAACTTGATCTGGATGTTTTCTCAGACAATTACTGGAACTATTTCACTTCAATAAATAACCAACCCCCTACGGATAAAGACAAAATAAATATAGTACAGTCAGCTAGTGTAACCACTTTATCCCTGAAATGGAAATTATTCACATGGAGATATTTACATAGAGCTTTTATTACCCTGTTTTCTCTAAGTAAATTCAATAAGAAAAATGTTAATTGTTGGAGGCTTAATAAAGACGTTAATGCGGATTGGGCACATATGGTTTTTGACTGTATAGAATTAAATACATTTTGGACAGATGTTAATATCTTCCTACAAGTTACCTTTACAGATAATTTTTCTCTCTCTAAAACACTTGTTTTGTTTAACACTCCATTTCCAAATTGCATTAGAGAAAGTAATCAGCCTCTGATCTTCTCCTACTATCTGTTGCCAAGAAAACCATCACAAAAAACTGGTAGTCTAATACTTCACCCTCAATCCAACAATTTAAGAATATACTTCTTGAAGTTTGTAACTTAGAAATGTTGACCAATAAATCAAGATCTTCTAGGAATACTAATTTAGGTAACATGTGGAAGAAGGTATACAACTTATTAGAGAAATAACTTAATTCTATTGTAAATAATTAATATTCAATTGTATTATTACTTTATTAATTTATATTTGTGGAGAATTTCCTTGTATATACTTTAGATATGTTTGGTTTATTGATATTATGTTATTTTTTTTTTTTGGAAAATTGTTCATATCTCAAGACATTGATTATTCATTCATTCTAATATTAATAAAGCTATTATAAAAAAAATGACATGAGTGCAATAAAAAGTGCATGAATGAAAAAAATAGATTTATTAAAACCTATTGCCCCATTTTTTATCTAATATACACACACACATACAAACACACACACACACACACATATATATATATATATATATATATATATATATATATATAACTTTAATACATAACTATCACTATAATGATATAATTATAACATCACCAGTCTTACTAATATTAAAAAAAATTAACCTTTTATTCTATTTAAATAATTATAATATGTGCAATATCCCTATTTCTTTTAATAACATAATACAGCCCATGTTTTTGACTCTTATATATTAACCACTAATAATAATTACCACTTAAATAACTTGTATATCAGAAACAAGCATCTTTGAAAGTTCTGCTGCACAAAGACATTGCCCTTCTAACATTTCATATCAACATGCATTTTTTATTTTATAATACCTCTAAAATGTGAGAAAAATTAAAACACATGATAAACTTCAATAACTTAGTCTTTATGCATTAAGTAGTAAAAAGTTCTCATTAGATGAGTTTTAACATTCTATACCCAGCATTTCTGGGGTCAAAAAGAGAGGTGAAAAGACATTGGCATTTTTAACTTGAAAAATTCCATTTAAAAGCATTGTTCATTTAAAACTGCAAATATGTGCTTGTACTCATTCATTTAAAAGAAAAGAATCTCCAAAAACTCAACAAGTGGGAAAACAACACTTCTCAGCCACCTTGCATATGGCAAAATGCTCGCCACTGTAACAGGCGAGCCATGCTAACATTACAAGCCTCTTAGTTTATCTAAATTATTATTTTATTTTAAAAAAGCACACAACCATAAATTAAGCTAAAAAGTACACCGAAGCAGCACTTAAAAATAACATTCGTGGATAATATCGCATAGGTGAAATCGCTAGCAGTTATAAACTGTGAGCATAACTAAAGAAACAATACTTAATAAATGTGTAAAGGACTAATATTAAATAAAAGAATCCCCTCAAACCAACCAACTACAGACTAAAGAATCACATTCCCCAAGTAATAAGCCACACAGCCATCCATAACAAACCAATTAAATACAAAACAAGTCAGACTGACTTATTCAGACATACAACTTGTGACAGCCAGAAACATTCAAAACTTCTACATATTTCCCCTTCCTTTTCAAAAACATATCAAACACTGGCTGTCATTTAAATTTCTATATGTTTAGGCAGAATGTACATCATTTAAATACTATTTAATATTTATATATTTATATATCTATATAGTAAAAATCAATATTACTATTAATTAGTAATTATAGCTACAACAATCTACATTTTGTCACTTCCTCTTTGTATCTTAGATATATCAAACAAAAATAAGCAAACTACAGTGTTTTACCTTGTGAAGTGTAATACTTGTATATTATACTAAGCAGTACGGGTCTACCTGAAAAGAACGAAAAACCACTATACCTACTAAATCTTCTATTCAATCTTGGTCCCATATAGTTGATGCTCTAAGCGTATGCCTTACTCTCAGCCCAATTAGTTGTTACCCTCCATCATTTCCTCTCTACTGCAATACTGCAAGTTCACACACACACTAACTTTCTATGTCATCATTTGCTCTCACGTTTGCCTTGTATATTTAAAATCATTTTATTATTACTCACTGTAACCTAGTAGTTGTATAACTTGTATACTATCTATTTTATTGTATCACTGTATGGGTTCAAAGTGCTTCCATGTGGTTTCTTGAGATTGTTGCTTCCTTTCCCTCTGTAAATTCTTGCTGTTGTGTGGGGTTGGTTAATTGATTTGTTGTTTTCATCTTGCTCATGTCATCTTTGGGTATGTGGGTTTTCTTTCTTTTCAAATAGACCCAGTAGTGCACACATATATCAAGGAAATAATAGCATAATACAAAAAGAAATAATTTCTTCACGTCTCTCAGTTTTTTACTATTTTTGTCTTTAAAAGACCATCCATATCTAATAGCATTTCTCTTCAAGGAAGACAGACTCCAGTCCATTTCTTCAAATTTTATCTAAATGTTTGATTTTCTGTGTATATTCAAGAGCATTTTATAGGTTCAAAGATTCATAGATGGCTACTAGGCTAATGGCCTTAGAATCCTTACAAGCCTAGCCATTTTTATCCTAAGATGTCAGAGGTTAAGTGAGCAAGGTTTACAGATATAAGAGTCTATGGTACGTAATACTGACTGCCTCTATCCATGGGTGCTACTCCCAGAGTGAATTTGCAGTCACCCTTCCATTGATCTAGGTCCAGTGACATAACTCACAACATAGTAGCTGAAGTATGGTGCTTGTCCATCCTGCGGGAAATCAACATGGATGACAATAACCTGACACAGTAAGGAGAAAGAGGGTTAGCAATGTGGGGGCAGGGGTTAGTTGGCAATGTGGGGGCGGGGGTTAGTCGGCAATGTGGGTTTTCAGAGAGAAGGTGAGGCATGTACAAACATGCAGGGTATGTCTTATGGTCATAAACAGAGGAAAAATTCAAGAGAGTATGTGACACAGATATTTAGGTAATTCTTCTGTGGAGTAAGTAAACTGTGGGTTAAGTACACCTCACAGCTTATATGACTGATAGGCAAGCAGTAGTCTGGGCCTAACAGTAATTATATGCCATCAAAGTCTGTGCTTTTGGGTTGTATGACTGAAACATACCAATGAAATGAGAAGAACATGTTTCATTTCCTTTTAAGGTAACACTGAGCATTACAGTGAAAACAAATGGCTCAGTGAAAGTTAAGTGTTTCACTCTGACAGGCATGCTGTACAGAAAGGAGCACTGTAGCCTTCAGCATAAATGCCATCCTTCCTTATTAAGTGCACTGTGTTCTGCAATCTGTAATCTCCGAAGACTGTCAGCAAAGCAACATTTGAGATGTTTCTGCATCATTACTGCAGGCAATGTCGCATGCCTCAGTAATGTACAAAAAGAAGTTCATCATTATTATTTTAGTTAGTTCTACACAAAAAATGGCCTGATAGAGTGGCCACAGTACCATGATTTTTTTTTCATTTGGCTGAGCTATCTTCTTACAGTGCACTGCATCTGCAAAAGATGATGTCACACTGACAATCTCGCCTCTTCAGTCAGTTTCACACCTTGACACTAAATACTATAAATTATAACTTATATTCAGAATTTCTAAAGACAGTGTAAATCCCAACTCTGTGGTTTGTGCACTTTTGCCATACTACAATAAGCCCTTAAAGTTTAAATTATTTTTTTTCAGTAAAGCCACAAATCAGCTGTAGGAATTCCTCATTCACTCCCCCCCTCTCACACTAGCATCAGGTTTCCTGACATTGTGACCAAAGCTCTGATACTACAAAGTAATAGATTTGTGAATTACCAAAGATTCAACATATTTACTGCCCCAATTGGAGGGAAAGATGACAGGTGCGAATGACTCTAGATTCAACTAAAAACTCTACTAGTGCTGTTTTCTAACTCAGGATCCCCTATTCCTTTCTCTTTGCCTATACTCGGATAGCAATCCTTGATAGGAAAAGCAGTCTCTAGCCTACAGTCCAAATGGACTCTTGGCCTTTTCACATTCTTTTATCTTTCCCTCTCTAGTTACTTGCTCCTAATTGCTTGGTTCTTTTGCCAATCATCCAGTAAATTCCAGTCCCCTCTTGCCTATTCTCCGTACCTCTAATTGCAATCTTCCCTAGCAGCAGAATCTCATTTCTCCATTCCCGTTCCTCGACTAATTTCTGCTACTTTTGAATATAATACTTTCATGGCTATTGTTAATCCTCTTAGTGATCTGTATCTAAAATTACAGTTTCTCCTTATTTTTGAGCTTCCCCGTTTCATCATGATCCTTTTCCACTTTGAATTATAGATTTCTGCTTGTGATAAGTATAGGAGCCTTAATAAGGAAAGCAAAAAGCTCTCCACTAGAATGTAGAGAAAGTCAACATTTATAAGTAATTCCATGCATTTTGGCCATCATGCCATGTGTTAAAAGAAAAGTAATAAGGAGAAAATCTATTAGACTTACTAAGATTACATTGAGTGAAAATAATTTTCAGACATTTATCAAGGAATTTAAGGGAAGGGTGGCCACGGTGGTGCACTGGTTAGCGTTATCGCCTCACAGCAAGAGGTTCTCCGGTTCGATTCTCGGCTGGGGTGCCTCCTTTGCGGAGTCTGCATGTCCTCCCTGTGGTCGCGTGGGTTTCCTCCATCCCAAAGACATGCAGTAAGTGGATTGGACACTCTAAATTGGCCCTAGGTGTGAGTGTGTGCATGTGTATGCCTTCTGTGGAAGGTTGGGTGCCGGGCTGGCAACTCGACACTGTAAAACTCCACTGCCAATCATGAGCGGACAGATGATCCATTGTAGCGGCCCCTAACCGGGAAAAGCCAAAAGAAGAAGAACCAAGGAATTTAAGGAACAGTTTTAAACAGAAGCTATAGGAAAACAAATGATTCCAATATAGTGGATGGCTTACAGGAAAACAATGGCAATTATGTTCCTATTTTAGTAAATGGGAGACATATCCTATATAGTAACATTGTGGCATGCTAGACTTTTTACAATACACCCATGTATTTAATGCGTAATATCAGACAGTTTGAGAATTAAGACCATTATCAGAAATTACTGGAGAATTTTAATAGGTAATGATAAGTTATTGAAAATAATAAGTGAAGAATGTCAATTTATTAATGAAAGGGCACTGAATATGAAAATGCAGTTGCAAATGAAAGCTAATATTGCAAAGGTTTCCGCTGGTCTGTGTAGAAAAAAGACAAAAGTTACATTTGAATCTGGTGTTTACACTATTCATAGTTACATGGCTGAAGGTCCAGTGTTGTAGTCATTTATACAAGACCTTTGGAAAATTCAAGTATTATAATTCTAGCAGTAGTAGTAGAGTTAAGCAATAACCCATGACTGGGTATGGGTAATGCTGGATTTACCCATGGATGGTGTGGTTTGATCACAAGGGCAAACAAGGAAAACCATGGGTATATCCAACATTACCCACACCCAGTCATGGGTTATAGCTGTTATACAATGACATTATTTGGGAGGTGGAAGGAGGAGAGTCCAGGAACCCATAGAGAATAACCCTAGTAAAGTATGATCATGACCTAGAGAAGGAATCAAGCTTGGAGTGCTGTGTAAAAGTACATACAGAGAACCAAGTAGCAGCTCTTAGAATACTTCTAGAATCCAACCCTTTCCACACATGAAGACAAGTACCCTGGTACTGGGGGGGTCTTGACCCTGCCTGTAATAGTTCTGTTAAGGTGAGTATAACTTGGAAGTAGTTTGTTTTAACACAAGCTGCCCCTGCTTTTACCTTCACAAGAAATGAACACTTGATCTGAAAATCAGAATGATTTAGTTCTGCCAAGTTAGCACGTGAGATGTTTGTGGACATCCAAGGCATGCAGTATCCTTTCTCACTCATTTTTAGGTTCTGGAAAGAAAATAGTGAGATGAATAGTTTGACTTAGAACAGACTCAGATACCATATTAAGCATAATAGGAGAAGTTCTCAAATAATCCGTGTCCCTATGGGAAATGAAATAAGGCTGGCCCATTGTAAGAGGTTGCAACTCACACATCATTCTTGCAGAGTTCAGAGCAATCAGTAAAACTGTTTTTTTTATGTTAAGAGCCTCAACTGAGCCAGATTAGCTGTTTCAAATGGCGCACGTGTTAGCGTCTCTAAGCCTCTTTTGCAAAACCCCTTTCAAGAATATTTTGACATGAGATTGCATTAAAAGAGGAGGATCGATGTGCAGACATGCTGAAAAATATCTGATAAATGAACCTTAACAGTGAAATAAGAAAGACCATAACACAGCAGTTCCCAAATACTGTAGAACCAGGGAACTACTAGCCCTGAATGGGTGCTGGTTATTTTGTTGGTACTAACTAGAAAACTTTGCCATTTGCTAATATATGATTTTCTAATAGCAGGCTTTTTTCCCTTCCATTAGTACCAGAAGCACATCCTCAATAAACAAACTTATAATCCACAAAGAACAAACTGCAAACCCAGGTAGTTCAAAAGTATGGACACGGTGCACCTGGAGCCACTGCTCACCATAAAAAGTTGCTTTAATATTGAAATGCTGATAAAACAAGTAAAATATAAGTGCTTTTGTCTTCTTAATGAAAACTTCTTTAGATAAAACTGTTTGAAAAATTGGTCCATATTTACACCAGTCTAGATCACATGAATGCCAAGCCCCCAGTGATGTCATGCTTCCTTTGGGAGGATTTAAAGATAATTTTTAGAAGATTTAAAGGGCCACGCAGGTAGAAAACTGACATGAATTGCAACAAAATTAAAGTTAGTTTATACATGTGCTTCTGATTTTTTACATACTAATAATGTAATGCATCATACATATTGCAGCCATCACTTTTATAAAGATTTCAGTTTTAAAATACAGTTGATGGATATTTGGGTCATTCAAACCAGGCCAGTTCATGGCATTACGTTTCAGTTGCCAGTGAAGTTCAAGAAGTTCAAGTTTTTCTAGATTGAGTGTCCACAGGCCCCCTTCTCTCTTACAGGACAAATTGTTCTAAAATGAAAAATTTAAAAGTGTGGTCAGGGTATTCCATGGTATGTTTGGAAAGAGCAATGGTACCCTTTTTAATTCTAATATCTCAAGTGTGCTCATAAATTCTGTCACATAGACAGCTTTCTAGCTTACCAACATAAAACCCTTCAGCGTGTTGGCACTGAGCACAATAAATGACTTCAGCAGAATTACAATTAAAATATTTTTTGGGACTAAATTAGACACCATTAATGACAAACAAATTATCTATTAAAATATACTTGCAATACGGGCAGCAGCCACATTTTGCCACCCCAAAGTGCTTTGATTGTTATACTGATATCTTCTCAAATAAAGCTTTGAGGTTTTGCCCATTCTTATAAACAATGCTTGCAGCCAAACCTACATGTTCTCTAATGTGTTTATCATTTGTCAAAATGTTCCAATTTTTAGTAAGTATGCTTCTGATACAGTAGCTGTCTGGATAAAATACTGTAATAAAGGAATTCTTATAATTATTGGTCCTGTTAGTGATATGTGTGGATGTTTATGTACCCATAGCCAATGGACTAATATGATCTTGCAGTGTTGCCCCAAGGATGGTTGCAAAGTGCTTCCTTTCACATATTTTTATGACTTCAATCATTAATTCATTAATAAAAAAGTAGATACCCACATTTTGAAAACATGTCCCTTTTAACAGGTTGCATTCATCCCAAAAGCTTTCCTCATCTGTGATCATTCGGGAAGCACAGATGAATTGGCCTTTAATGACTGCTCTCTTCTGCACTTGGGAATGTGGACTTGTGTAGTGGAGAAATTTGTTAAGAGTAGGTTTCCTTCCAGTAAATTTCAGAAGTAAATCTTTTGTTGATATTGTTCTTTTTGAGCCAAACATCTAGATATGCTATATGGGTATCATGGACTTGGTGGGTGAATTGGAGAAATTCTGTGGTGTTGTTGATTTACTTTTCACCACTTTTAAACTGAAAGAAAAAAAATTACTGCTCTGGTTAAAAGTATGTTGCAGTCTTGAAACAGTCCTTTAAAAGGCAACACTATATTTAAAATGACTTTCCTGAAGAGGACAGTAATAAAACATCAACAAAATTAAGAAAATGGAAGTTTATTCCCCCCATAAACGCACTTATCTGACAACAAAGTAAAGCACAAGCCAACTGTCAATCTGCCAAGGCCTCAGATGAGCATACACTTCAGAGGCAGTAAAGCTCTGAAAGGCTGCATGCCCAAACTTGTCTTTTAGTCAGCTCAGCTCAAGCTGCCTGATAGTTTGGGTGCATGGAAGCCCCTGAAACTTTGGAAGCTGGCTGGTTATTATATCTTTTGCATAATGCAAGTGGCTGCTGAAAGTCATATCACTGATTAAAAGTAAAAGCTGCACATTTGATGGTGAATGAGTATTGATTAAAAGTAAAAGCTACACATTTGATGGTGAGTGAGTACTATATACAGTGATATAAAAAGTGTACACACCCCTGTTAAAATGCCAAGTTTTTGTGATGTAAAGAAAATGAGACCACAATATTTTCAAAACTTTTCCCACCTTTAATGTGACCCATAGCCTGTACAATTCAATTGAAAAAACAAATAAATCTGTTAAGGGAAAAAATATAAAAAATAAAAACCGTACAATAAGCTGGTTGGATAAGTGTGCACACCCTTAAACTAATACTTTGTTGAAGCACCTTATGCTTTAATTACAGCATTCAGTCTTCTTAGGTACACAACTGCCATCAATTAAAGAGATTCTGATTAACCCCAAATAAAGTTCAGCTGTCCTAGTAGGATTTTCCTGACATTTACTCAGTTGCCTGCTACAACAAAAGCCATGGTTCGCAGAGAGCTTACAAAGCATCAAAGGGATCTCATTGTTGAAAGGTATCAGTCAGGAGAAGGGTACAAAAACATTTCCACAGCACTGGATATACCATGGAACACAATGAAGACAATCATCAAAAAGTGGAGAAAATATGGGACAACAGGGACATTGCAAAGAACTTTTAGTTATGTACTCACCATAACTTCAGATGTTTGGGATCCATCTCGCCTACATTCTGAATGATGGGTTATGCCAAAGAGCGAAGTCTCTTATTGGCTGAGCTTACTATATCCCAGGATGCACCACCATCAGTCCCCCAGATCTAGTTTGTCCGCATACATGCACACATGCATACCCTGCTTATATAACATCGTCAGATGAAACAAGATAAAAACAGTGGAGCTCAAAACCGTTCTATCTCTTCTGATCTGCAAGGCAGGGGAAGGAGGGTGGGTATCATGAGATGGATCCCAAACATCTGAAGTTATGGTGAGTACATAACTAAAAGATGTTATGTGATCCTATCTCGCCTACATTCTGAATGATGGGACAGCGTCCTAGCACCTGAATCCTGGGTGGCTCACTGGAAAACACTCCTGAGTACCGTGGAACCAAATGAAGCTCGTCCTTTAGATGCCACATCCAATTTGTAGTGGGAAATGAAAGTGTGCGGGTTGGACCAAGTAGCCGCAGCACAAATTTCGAAATAGCGAGCTTGGAATGAAAAGCTATAGAAGTAGCCATAGCTCTGGTAGAATGAGCTTTGATAGATGATGCAAGTTGCTTATTTGAAGAAGAATAGGCCTGAGTTATGCAATCTCTGATCCATTTTGAGATTGTAGCTTTTGTGATGGTTTGGCCCAATTTATTATCTGAGAAGGACACAAACAACTGGTCTGACTTACGGTTGCTGAGTCCTGTCTAAATAGAAGCGTAATTGCCTGTGAACATCCAATTTATGGAGAGTGTATTCTGCTTCATTAGAGAATTTTGGAAAGAAAACTGGTAGTTCTAGAGATTGTTGAAGACAGAAACTAGAGCAGACTTTTGGGACAAAGGATGGATTAGGCCTAAGAGATACTCTATCTTTGTGGAAAATCAGATATGGTGGTTTAATAGACAGGGCTTGAAGCTCTGAGACTCTTCTTGCAAGTAATAGCCACTAAGAATGCCGTTTTCCATGACAGATATTTTAATTCGCATAGCAGCCGGTTCAAAAGGGGAGATGTACTAAATCAAGATCCCACGGAGGTGCAGGATGAAAAACTGGTGGTCTTAACAGACTCGCACCTTTAATGAATGTTTTGCATAGCCTGCTGCTCATCAAAGGAGGATCCGTGGATTCATGGAATTTAGAGATAGCAGCTAGTTGAACTTTAATAGTTGAGACAGAAGATCCCTAATTAAATAGGGATGTTAAGAATTTCAAAACCTCTGGGACAGGAGCAGTGATAGGGTCTAAGCCCTTGAGTTGAGCCCAGATAGCAAACCTCTTCCACTTACTGAGGTACAATTTGTTAGTGGTGGGTTTGTGGGCGAAGACAAAATGTGAACAACTTCCGGTCTAGTGTGTGACTTCTAACTAAGGTCGGAAGTGGAGGAGCCAAGCTGTCAATTTCAGAGATTGAAGGGACTGATGCCAATGTCCCGACTGATGGATTAGCAAATCCGGGATCAGGTCTAAGTTCCACGGATCGCCCACTGCATGCTTTTCAGGTAAGGAAACCATATCTGACGAGGCCAGTATGGGGCAATCAGAATCATTGAAGACCTTAGCTGAGAAGCTTTTGAATGACTTTGGGAAGGAGTGGAATTGGAGGAAAAGCATAAAGCAACCCTGTTGGCCAGGGTTGTGCTAGAGCATCCATGGCGGTACTTCCTGATGTGGAATCAAGGAGAAGAACCTTTGGCACTTGGTGTTTTGTGGAGTCCCCATCTCTTGAAAACCTGGGCTGCTACTGTGGTTTAGAGACCATTCGTGAGGAGAGAGAATTGTCCTGCTTAATTTGTACATTTGACTTTCCCGGATGTGGGTCGCTACCAAGAAGCGGTTGGTAGCTACAGCCCATTCCCACACTCTCATGGCCTCTCTGCAAAATCTGGTCCCTCCTTGTTTGTTCAGATACCAAACCACCGACATGTTGTCTGTGTGGATGGCGATGATGCCCTGAGGAAGGAACTTGTGTAAGGCCTGTAGGGATAGAAGTACAGCCCTCATCTCCAACACGTTGATGTGGAGAAGAGCAGCCAGGAGCCCTGAACTAGCCTGCCCAGACAATGCCCCCACCCTATCTGGGAGGCATCTGTCGTCAGGGTAACCACTGGAGGGAGAACAAAGGGTTTTCCCTGATCCAAGTTGGATGTCTGTCCCTTTTGCATATTTCCGTAATCATGATGTGATGATTGAGGGGAAGATCTTGAAAGGACCATTGAGTTGATAAGAGCCACTGAAGAATCCTCATGTGTAACCTTGCTAGAGGAACTAAAAGTACCGTGGCAGACATTGAGCCTAGAACCTGTAGGACCATCCTGGCTGGGGCTTTGGATCTCGAGATCAGAGCTTGAACTTGGCCCTGTAAGGTTCGGATCCTTTCGGCAGGAAGAAAGACACGCATCAATCTTGAGTCTATCTCTGCTCCTATAAACTTTATGCTTGAGAGGGCAGCAAGACAGACTTTGACCAATTGAATGTAATCCCCAGGGAAACACCCAGGAGATGGTGGCTTTGAGGTTGTCCATAAGTAGATGCCTGGTGGTGGCAGTCAGGAGCCAGTCGTCGAGATAGGGAAACACTTGGAATCCAAGGCTCCTCAGGTGAGCACTACTGCCAAACACTTGGTGAACACCCTGGGGCTGTGGTGAGACCAAAGGGCAGAGCACAAAATTGGTAATGACTGGCTCCCAGGCTGAAGCGCAGATACCTTCTGGACGCCTGATGTATCGGTATGTGATCATCCAAACATCCTTCTCCAACAACGGGAGAATGGGATAGGTTCAGTCTGCTGAGATCCAATATTGGTCTCAGGTCCCCTGTCTTTTGGCACTAAAAGAACCTGGAGTAATTTCCTGATCCGATTTGGTCTGTGGGGACCGTTGGATGACTCCTTTTGTAGCAGCTGACTGGGTGGTGGGTCCAGGATTCTCTTGGACGGAGGGGTGAGTATTTGAATGGGATGGTGTAACCTCACCCATCTGTCCTGAGTGATTGACTCCCAGGCTTTTAGGTGCTTGGCAACGACACCCGACTGGCTCCGAGCAGCACAGCCGGGCAATCCCTCATGTCGTGGGAGGCTGAAGAGCCACGAAAGGACTCTGCAGCCTCTGGGACGGCGTCCTCCCTGAAAAATTTCCCCCTCTGCCTCTGGACGGGAATCTTCCTGCTGTTGGGAGAAAAACTTGCGAGATTTTGAACCACATTTTCTCCTTTGGCCTTGGGGTAAGGCGAAGGAGTGGAATCAGATAACGTTTCCTCTTGCTCACAGCGGTAAGGGTGTCTTTCACCTTGGGTCCAAACAATGAGGACCCATCAAAGGGAGCGGCGAAGGAAGACTTGAAGGCCTCCAGAAACTGACACAAGGAGCCAGGCCTGTTCACGAGAGCCACGCCTGTGGATATGAGCCTCATGGACGAGTTAGCAATTGGATAGCCAACTGAGAGCTAACGGACTGGGCTAGCTGCTCAGGTAGGTTAGGAGTCTGACAACTCCTTGACCAGATCCCTCTGAAGCCTGGTAAAATGTGCCAAATAATTCAGAGACCTTAAGGTAAAGGCCGCTGAAGTCAGGGTGCGCTTCCCCACCTATCCATACTCCTAGACTCCTTATTAGGAGGATGGATGGACGTTGAAGCCTCTGCCACGTCCTGCTGTGTAGCAGATGCCACCACCATGGCATCTACAGCCACGCCTTTAGTAAGGAACTCCTTCTCGGGGAGCAGATAAGAATTTGTTTGGACTGGTTCCACAGTATCCGGGTGTTCCCGCCCTTGACAAACTAAATCCAGAAGCTCGTCGAGGGCGAGACACCCAGGAGGCGGAGGGCTGAGCCCCAAAGGCCTTGAGGAGCACTGATTCGTCCGCAGAGGGGTTTGGACATCCAGTTGTTTGAGGATCTCTAAGATGTCTGCAAAGGAGACATCATCCGAGGCCCTCTGCATCATCCATATCCGTGTCCGATGTGATAGACTGGAGTCCACGTGCTTCCTCGGGGTTCCTCTGGAGATGACTCAAGAACCCTCAGGAAGAGGGTAACCTCAGGCCTCGCTGGCTACGGACAGGGGAACTGCCAAAGACCCAGTCTCCACGCCCAGGGAAGGTGCTGGTAAAACCGGAGAGATGGCCGAAGAGGATTTGGCCAAGGCACTCCTCATGGCTCTGAAAGCCGGACCTCCAGAATCCTGGGAGCGCCCAGTCTCCGGGGCCATGATAGTAAACATCACCCTCGGGTCCAGCCGAAGAGTCCCGTACCAAACTCGGACCCGAGGGAGATCTCCACACCTGCTCCGGCGGAGCGAAGCAGTCGGAGGAGGAATAGCAATGGGGTGGATCATGGCCATCGGCTCGGCCAACTGGGTAACAAATTTTGGAAGACTGGGGACTGGAAAAGTCTTTGGAGCACCCTGTCTATATCAGAATCCGACATTCTCGAAGACCGAGAGGAAACAGAACGGGTTCGAGAAGACCTCTCCCTCGGCCCCAAGGGACTTGAGAATCGGCCGCAGGAAACGCACACACCAATTCCATCGGTGCCGAGGTAAGACTTCGCGCCGAGAGGAGGTGGAGCCGAAGGTGACCCGCCCCAGCCATGAGGCCTGCCTAGGTCTCTTGGCAGTCGGATCCTTCTTTTGGCGGGTCGGAGAGGAAGAAAAGGCTTCTTCAAAAGAAGGTTTAATCAACCCTTTAAGAATTAATTTATTTTTCCTCTCCTGGAGGACCCTAGAGGAAAAAGCGTGACATACGCTGCATGACTCCTGCAAGTGCTTTGCCCCTAAACAATAAACACAAAGTAGATGGTCATCAGTAACAGACATCTTAAAAGCACATTTAGTACATTTTTTAAAGCCCGAAGGCCTAGGGGCTTGAGACATAATGTTAAACAATTTCTGACAGGAAATTTAACAACTGTAGAATCATGACAAAAACCGAAGGCTTACAGAAACTGTGTAAAACACAACCTTAGGTGTAATAACCGGAACTTTAAAACACTAAAAGTTCAGTTATACAGTTTGACCGAAAAGGCCCTGGATTGAACAAACTCTACCCAATCACACACAAAAATTCCACTACTCAACCGTACACAACAGGCAGCAATAGGCAGCAATAGTTGTGAAATACAAGCACAAAAACTGACAGAAAAGTAGTTAATAAAAGCTACTCAGCCCAGCCAGCTCGAGACCGTCCTTGCAGTTAAGCGGCAAACGAGATCTGGGGACTGATGGTGGTGCATCCTGGGATATAGTAAGCTCAGCCAATAAGAGAACCCATCATTCAGAATGTAGGCGAGATAGGATCACATAACATCTGGACATCCCTCCAAAATTGATGAAAAGACAAGACAAAAACTGGTCAGGGAGGCTGCCAAGAGACATACAGCAACAATGAAGGAGCTGCAGGAATTTCAGGCAAGTACTGGTTTTGTACTACATATGACAACAGTCTCCTGTATTCTCCATATGTCTGTCCTATGGTGTAGGGTTGCAAGACAGAAGCCTTTTCTTGCACAGAAAAACATCCAGGCCCAGCTAAAATTTGCAAAAGACTACATCAAGTCTCCCAAAAACATGTGGGAAAATGTGTTATGGTCTGATGAGACCAAGGATGAACTTTTTGGCCACAATTCCAAAAGTTAAGTTTGGCGTAAAAACAGCACTTCCGATCACCAAAAGAACACCATCCCCAGGGTGAAGCATGCTGGTGGCAGTATTATGCTCTGGGGTTGCTTTTCTTCAGCTGGAACTGGTGCTTTAGTCAAGGTGGAGGGAATTATGAAGAGTTCCAAATACCAGTGACTTTTGCCCCAAAACCTTCAGGAATCTGCTAGAAAGATGAAGAGGAATTTCACCTTTCAACATGACAATGACCCCAAGCATACATTCAAATCAACAAAAGAATGGCTTCACCAGAAGAAAAGTAAAGTTTTGGAATGGCCCAGCCAGAGCACAGACCTAAATCCAATAGAAAATCTGTGGGATGACCTGAAGAGGGCTGTGCATAAGAGATGTCCTCGCAATATGACATATTTGGAGCTCTTTTGCATGGAAGAGTGGGCAAATATTGCCAAATCAAGATGTGCCATGCTGATAGACTCCTACCCAAGAAGACTGAATGCTGTAATTAAATCAAAAGGTGCTTCAACAAAGTATTAGTTTAAGGGTGTGCACACTTATGCAACCAGCGTATTGTACAATTTTTATTTTCTATAATTTTACCCCTAACAGATTTGTTTGTTTTTCAAATGAATTGTACATGTTATAGGTCACATTAAAGGTGGGAAAATTTTTGAAATTATTTATTGTGGTCTCATTTTTTATATCACAAAAACCTGGCATTTTAGCAGGGGTGTGTACACTTTTTATATCCACTGTAGGACATCAGTCTGTGTTATACTGTCAAAGTTAATTTTTGAGAAGGTAGTAACAACATGTCTGTCATCTGAGACACCACAGTTACTGCAGCCAAAACAACAGTAGGCATTTAAATACAGCAATGGTGGCACCATTACATGAGTGATATTATCTGTACTTCTGAACTGATACAGTCTGAGCTTCTGAAACTTGAGCTTCAGAGTATGTACTAAATGCCAATGTCTCCCCAGTCAACAAACCACTCTAAATTCTGGTACTCACTCAAAAGTAAAGAGGATATGCTCTTTCTA
Organism: Protopterus annectens; assembly: GCF_019279795.1. Lineage (NCBI taxonomy): Eukaryota > Metazoa > Chordata > Ceratodontiformes > Protopteridae > Protopterus > Protopterus annectens. Next base: position 934,868,749 of record NC_056744.1, read on the forward strand.
TTAAGTACTGTCACTGACTTTAAAGATAAGCTGTCAGTGCAACAGCAGCATGGACTGCCATATTAATGGTAACACTGTACTGCTTGTGTTTAAAATAATCCTAAGATAAAATAATTATCAAATGTAAAAAAAAAAAAAAATGACAATAATTGGCAATAGTAATAAAGGGGCTTACTGTCCTTGTCTGGTTCTTGAATACTTGCATCACAGTTATTCATGTGCTACTGTTTACTTCATAAAGGTGTGACATCTTGTCTTCACAGACAGTTTGCAGACCTCTACAAAAAAAGGATTGGGACAGGTTTTTCAGAACCTGAGATAGGTTATCTGGCACCCTAAGAAATTCCCTGTTCTGGTGGACCTCTTGACTCCAAATTAAGACACTGAGGAGAAAACCAAAGGGGAAAAAAGTTCTTTCATACTCAAGGACCAAAAAAAAAAAAAAACACGGTACTGCACTATTACACCACTGGCATCTTCCTATCATGTCCCTTAACACCTTTCATTTCCTGCCTCTGACCACTTTTTCTCTGAGACACAGGGACCACCAAATGAGAAAAATGAAATAAGAGAGGGGACATGGGGAGTTACTCCCCTGCAAACACACATTTCAACTGTTTTATTTAGCTTGCAACTGTCATAGCACGAGTTGTTTTGAGTGTTAGTGTATGTGAGATGTCATTTACAAGCTACATTTGTTGAGCAATTATTACACAAGATTAACAACTCCCATAAGTCATAGCTGGACCTAGTAAGGAAAGGGACTTGCATGTAGTACACAATATTATGCAATATTATGCAAATCTGGATTTAACCGTTATCAATGCTTATTCAAGTTGTATCATACAGGAACTAGACAGAGAAAAATGTCTGCTTGCAGATAGTACAAAGATCCATAATACTGCTGATACAAATGCTGAGGCAGAGAGGATGAAAAGGCAATTCATAAAGTCACAGCAACTGTCATAGAAGAGACAGTGTTAAGAGGAGAAACATAAAATGATACAGTGTCTTAAAACATACATCCACAGAGACAAAAGGAATGTAATGTACATACCTGAGAAGAAAGGAAAAGAGATGGAAAATGTTAGAAATGTCCCATGAAGTACATAATGTCCAAGATGGCTGAAACTTTTGGAGAAGGATCAATGCATAAAGTGGGCACAGTTTGAGAACAGAGCTATAGTGTTGTTATATGGTGAGACAGCGACATTTTTTTTTCCATACAAGGTCTTGCATGTACCTAAATACCCTCATAAGAAAAATGTGGAATAAAGATGAATTCACAAATACCTGAGAGGAGCAAATAACAATTACATTAGTCTTCAGTAAGAAGCAAAATGCTTATTAAAAATACACTCACGACACGGCATGCCAAGCTGTCCTCTTCCATTAACTTATACGCTTCTCTATTCCAAAGGCAATTAATCTATTATAGGAATATAATACTTAATTTTGATGATATTGTCATTGGTTGTGAACATGAAGATGGTACTAAAAAGACTGAGATATAATGCCACTAAAATGACAATAACCACTTTTTTATACTGGCATCATATATACATATCTAATCGAATCACTAACTATGCTGACAATAAACTTTTTTTCTCTAATTAATTCACACGCTGTATATGTTTTCATTTCTTCCAGCATGTCACTGTGATTTAATATACTTATATGAAGCTCAAATGATGTATTCTAAACCTTTCCTCTTATATCACTCACTGAGAAAACCAAAGCTCTCGTTCAGCATTTACAAGAGACAAATATCTGGGAAATCGTGTAGCCTTTGGCACTGTAATGCCAAGCAGAGTGCCAGTGCCAAGAATAGATGAATCATAGATTTGCATTCTCAAAGGTTACAACTTTTCCTTATCTTAACTGACACACAGGAAGCAACTTGCATTCAAAACTCAAATAAAGTATGACATCTCTATTTGTCTTACAGACTCTCTAATTGAGAAATATATTAGAAGAGATAGTTTATAACCCTAAATATCATACAGCTCAAGGAATGAAAAATAGTGCTGCCAAGTATACTAGAAATTAAAAACTCCTTTAGGGCATTGCTTGAAATAGCTCATACTATCTTAAACACTTTAAAAGCCATCCTAGAATACATTAGATTAAATTGTGTTTGCCAAGAACATGGTTCAGTGATGTTACTTTTTATGTCTATCAGCAATGCATGCAGAGTTCTACAGGTTACAGTGTTATATAAAACTGTAATTATTCTGACATATTTTCTCATACAGATCTTAGTCCGTCATGCTGTGTATTGTCTCTGTTACTCGGTAGAAGCATAATGAGATAAAATGAAGTGTCCTGCAGTTACTACAGGTAAAATATATTAATACTGACTGCACTGCAAGTGCAGTTCATCTTGTGTGTAGTTATATGACATAACTAACAACAGTGCAGCAAGATTGTTGAACACACCACACAGACAGAGTTGCTAAGCCACACCATGGCAATGTTTCTCATAGTGAAACTGTAAGAAGATTATTTTATTCACTGAGGCATGAACCCAGCAGCATTCCAGTTTACAGATGATAACAATATTAGTGCTTGTGTGCCATATAAGAAGAGGTACCACATATGATCATGCCTTAGAAAATGATGTAAACCTGAAAGAGTCTAGCATTCAGAAATGCATATGCAATGAAATATCAAAATGATTTCTACTATGTATTCATAAGAGTAAAAATAACAAAAAATGTTATTTTATATGAGTTTGTAGTCTTTTCTTGAAATGCCTTACCAATTTTTCACTCTTATATGTTTCTTTTGACAAAAGAGTCCTATTGTTCTTCGTCAGAGTGGGCAAGGAAAACCATATCAGAGCTAAGCCAGTGAGCATCTCCTACACTGTTGAAATAATGACCAACGTGATTAGAAAACTTCACCTTGGTTTAAAGGCTGTGAACAGTATAATACACTAAACGGAAAGCTTAATTTTTTTCATGTCTCATTTGGACAACCTTTTAAACCTTGGTTTATTTCCAGTATAAATGCTGCACCAAGTTCTTCCAGCCTCAGAAATGCTACCTAAAATTAATAAAGCTATCTTTTAGCTGAATAGAGATTCTACAGTGTGGTACATCCACCTTCTGGAAAGCATACATACCTTTAAAATTAGCACAAATATAAAGACATAACTTCCCGTGTCAGTTTCTCAGACCCTAAGATATAAGTAGGTACCCAAACTGCCAATACAGAATATCATATATGTCTTCTTCTGACCACAGAGTTTGATGTTGTTGTTGTATCTTTTGGCTTTTCACGGTTAGGGGTCGCCACAGCGGAAATCCGGTCCGCTATTGATTGGCAGTAGATTTTTACGTACCGACTTGCCAGGCCTAACGCACAACCTTCAACAAAGGTATGCCCATTCACGCATTTCTCCACACAGAAGACGCTTTAGCTGAGAATCGAACAGGACAACATCTTACTGTGAGGTGACAATGCTACCGCAGCACCACCACCGCAGCATAATGGGTCTGAAAAGGAGCATTACTTACAAAAAACATAGTTTACCAAGTTTTGATCTTTACTATACTCATCTCATTAAGCTGAATGTAACTGTTAAGTGAGGTTTGAGAACCAACTAATTTGTTCCAACACATCGTCAGTATTTAGTGGGTACGAGGAGAGAGTCAAAGAGGGGGCTTAAAGGACTGGGGGGGCACTAAGCTAGGTAGGAAGTGGAAGGAGGTTAGGTAGAGTTGTAGGTAAGGAAGGGTTAAATTAGGAGGGAGGAGAGCTGTAGAGGAAGTGAGGTAGGTGTAAGGAGGGGCTTAAGGGGTTTTATGTGAGTGCAGCTGAGGAGTAGGCATGAACTTGGTGCCCATCCTCCCTCCCTCCCTTTATGACATGGAAGATTTGGTTATTACTTCAGTTATTACATAGTTGGAATGGGTGTTTATGCAGAGAAGAGGGGCAGGCTTGTCCCTCTTCTGTTCCTCCTCTGGTGTGTGTTGTTGGATTCAAGGTGTTTGGGTGATGAAAGTAAGCCGTGGGACACTGCTTTGACTAATGAGAGTAAGCAAGCAATGGTGGCGAAGCTGCTCATTTGGGCAGCGTGAGTGGAGATGCACTACCCTGGTAAGCTTTTACATGGATGTTCATGCTGGGATTAATAAATTAAAAATTGTGTTCAATAAAGTGATGTTTTTCCTTTATTCATGGTTATATGATCATGAAGTTGGTATTCATATACATATATATATATATATATATATATATATATATATATATATATATATATATCTTGGTCCCTATTAGAAGACCGAAGATGCATTCTTTCGAATGCGTCTTGGTCAAACTCAAAGCCTAAAATGGCATAATATCGAAGCAGCTTTTAAGTGAATTCTTTCCCTGGGAAAGAATTTGCTTGGCCGCTTCGTTACTTTACACACACACACACACTTAACTATATATATATATATATATATATATATATATATATATATATATATATATATATATATATATATATATATATATATACACACACACACACACACACACACACACACACACACACACACACACACACACACACACACACACACACACACACACACACACACACACACAAAACAGGGCGTTGATCTATGCCCTACACTGGGGGCCCCTGACACGAAATTGGGAGACGATGATCTGTGCAGCTTTTGTTTTGTCTACATGCACATTTCTTTTATGAAATGACTAAAGAAAACTGCATGTACAAAAACAGGAAGTCAAAACAAGTGTTTTGTAGTCGGTATTCTGATATTTGTTAAGATATTTTGTGTTAGGCATTTTTTTTTTTTCAATAATTTTTATTTTTATTTTTACATTAATAAATGTCACAAATAAAAACCATCTTACAACATGACCGTGTGCATATATATATATATATATATATATATATATATATATATATATATATATATATATATATACACATACATACATACACATACATACACATATATATATATATATATATATATATATATATATATATACACACATACATACATACACACATAGATACATACATACACATACACACATATACATATGTTATACATTGATGTCAAATACCACAGGATATAGGTCATACAACATATCTATTTACACTATGTACATAGATGCTTTCATTGTTAATTCCACAGTTATATAGACAGTATATACATTCGTAATATCCAAGTTATTATTTAATATCTGAACTTGTATGTGTTCTTTGGTTCCATTATAGTGTATTTCTAAGTTGCTGTGTGATGAATTATGCTAATATGATGTTAAAGGTTTGTTCCCAAATTTCTCTGGATTTCATGTTTTTGTTTCTTTTATCTATTACTATTTTATGAGCTAAAAGGTGTTGTATAGCTACTTGTTTAAAACCCTCCCAAGAGATATTTATCGTATCTAGCCATTTAAAAGCTATATACAGTTTCATTAGTAGGAAAATTGTTAAAAGTGTATTTGCTTGTTTTCTTGGGATGTTGGGTGGGAGAATGTGTAACAGAGTGAATTCCCAAGTTAATGTTGATGTTTGATAACCCGTTTTTTTGTAATTGTACCTTGAGAGAGTTCCAGAGTTTATAGACACATTTACAGCTCCAAAATACATGGATTAAGTCAACTATCTGGTCCTTACAGTGTGGGCAGAAAGGTGATTTTGATGTGTTAAATTTGTGTAGGATTGCAGGTGTAAAATAAGCATTATTATTGATCATGAGCTGAGTGTATGCTAACTTTTTGAGGGGTAGAATCTTCAGTGTTGGATTGATTGCCTGGCTTATTTGCTGATCATCTATGGATGGTTTAATTTTTCTCCAGTAGTTAGAGACGAGGAGGTCCTTCTGGCATTTGATTTAATTTATCATTTTATATGAATTGGTAATAGTTTTCTTTGTTGTGATAAAAGTTTTCCAAAGCCTGCTACAAGTTTCTATGTCACTATTGGTCATAGTAATATATTGGAGATAACTGGAACACAGTTCTTTGATTTGTCTTAGGATTATTATGTGTGATTTAGGGAGGTTTAAGTTGGTCCTCATTTCTTGTATTGAACAGTTAAGGTAGGGATAGATATCTTGGATTGTTTTATCTTTTAGTCTGGGAAAAGGGATTAAGTCCAGCAACTTATTGTTTATTTTTAAATTTGGGTTTTTATGAAGGGGTTGCAGTATTGTCATGGCATGTCTAAGGTTCAGGAATTGAAAGAGTTTTTGCGCTAGGTTGATAGAATGTTTTAAGGGCTCTATAATGTTATAAGTTTGTATTTCTTTCTGCTTCAGGAATGGAAGTGCTTTGGGATTGAAACGTAGAGTTTAATATATCTATAATATATTGTCACCCAGAGAAGAGACCAATTTTCCATTGACGGGTTATGTTCAGCTATTCTCAATATTCTGTTAGTGTTAATGATCGAGTAGTACATTTTAAAATCTGGTAGATTTAGTCCTCCTTTGCTTTTGGGGAGTGTTAATTTTGGATAGGAGATTCTGTTTTTTTTGGGTTCCCATATAAATTTTGCTAGGAAGGTATGAATTTGTTTGAAGAATTTATTATGTATTGTTGTCTGTGATGTCATGAATATATACATTAATCTAGGTAAAATGTTCATTTTGATTATTGATACTTTGGCCAAGAATGGTAGTTTTAGGTTGTTCCATCTTTTGCAGTCTTGCATTATATTTTGCCATTTAAGGTTTACATTGTGTTGGTAGAAGTCTTTGTTACTCTGGAAAAAGGTGATTCCCGGGTATTTAGTTTCTTCTTTAATTTTTATTGTGTTTAACAATGGTATTAGTGAGATGAGTTTGGGTGTTTTTAGGGGGGAAAATATTACTTTTATTAAGGTTTAGTTTGTAGTTAGACATAGTCGAGAAATGTTCAATTGCAGCTATTATTTTGTTTATATCTGAATTTTGTGTAGTTCAGTACATGTTCAGATAATCTGCAAATGCAGTGAGGTATATTTTGAAGTTGTGTATTGATGGAGGATTGTGATATGCATTTTGTTTAATGTATAGAAAGAGTGGTTCTAGGTATAGGTTAAACAGGAAGGGTGATAGTGGGCATCCTTGTCTTGTTCCATTTTTTATTAGGATCCTATTTGACCAAGTTTTATTTATATACAGAGATGTGTATGGGTTGCTATAGAGAGTTTGGATGATCTGAATGAAGTTATTGGGTATATTAAAGTAGGGTAGTGTTTGGAGTAAGAATTCTACATTAACCCTATCAAATGCCTTGTGGGCATCCACTAACATTGTGTAGATGTTGATACTGTATCGGTTAGTGTAGGATATTAGCGCATCTAATGTTAATGTATTGTCACTAGTCTCTCTATGTGGTGTAAAACCGGATTGTTCTGGGGAGAGGATTTTTTCTATCAGATTTTTCATTCTGTTTGCAAGTATAGAGGTAAACATTTTAGTATCTATATTTAAGAGGGAGATGGGTCTGTAGCTGTCACGGTTTTTGGGGTCTGTGTGTTCTTTTAATATAAATATAGTTTTAGAGGCATTAAAGTGGATATCATTTATTTTATAATTTATTATGTAATTCAGTGTATAGTATAGTAGTTTGGCTATCAAGGGGGAAAATGCTTTGTAAAATTCTGATGTGAGTCCATCCAGACCCGGAGCCTTATGCACTTTTAAGTGTTTGATTGTTGTAATAATTTCACTGATGGATATCGGCTCAGTTAGTTTTTTTTGTTGGTCTAAATTGAGTTTAGGGAATTTCAGTTTTTGAAGAAAAAGAGTTCTATCTTCCTTTGAGGTTTGTAGTATTTCTGCTCCATATATTTGAGAGTATATTTGTCCAAATGTTTTAATAATGTCTTCATTTTTTGTGTAGTTTCTGTCTCTGTAGTTTATTTCTGATATATTGGAGGCATTTTTGTGTTGGCAGATAATTCTGGCCAGAGCTCTAGATGGTATTTGAGCTTCTTCTGTAAGTGGCTAACATTCTGGCTTCATAGAAAGATAGGTTCCTGGTTTCTAACATATATAGATCCCTTTGCAGTTTTAAAAGTTTTGCTTCTGTTTGGTTCTTAGGGTTATTTATTAGTTCTTTTTCAAGATGCTCTATTTTCCCTTTCAGTATATGCTCCTCTTTCAGTTGTATTTTTATAGTATGCTGCTTTTTGATAAACAATCCTCTGATTTGTGCTTTGGTTGCAGCCCATTCTATGTCAGTTGGTACTTGGGAGTTAGTGATATTTGTAAGAGCTATTTTTAGTATTGCTTCTGTTTCTTTTATTACATCCATTTTGGAAAGTAAATTAGGGTTTAATGACCAATTATGACCCCTATTCTCTAAATATATCTTTTTGTCCCAGTTAATGTTTAGTGTGATTTTGGAGTGATCTGAAAAGAACCTGGTATGTATAGTTATTGTTGGGTCCATGTTAATGAATATGTCAGAGATTAAGAAGAAGTCTATCCTTGACCACATTTTGTGGCATTGCGAACAGAATGTGAATTTCCCTGTTTTATCTGCACTTTTCCCATGTTTAAAAGGGTCATATAGTTTGAAATCTTGGTTGAGTTCATTAAGGGCTAATGTGGCTTGTTTATTATGTGATTTGGTCAGATTAGATTTATCCTTTTCTGGGTTTTGATATGTATTCCAGTCACCTCCAATCACTAGGTAGTGATCTTTAAATTGGTTTAAGGTTGGGTATAATGACATAAAAAAGTGTTGTTGGTTATTACAGGGTGTGTAAACATTAAGTACCATTATAGGTTTTGGTATTGTAGGACTATTAAATGTTACATAGCACCATCTTCCCTCCTTGTCAGCTTTGGTTTTAAGTATGTTTTCCTTAAATTGTTTTTTAATTATTATGGCAGCCCCAGCACTGTTTGTTTTCCCCTCTGAAGCTATGATTTGACTTATCAATTTCTTTCCGCTAATTTCTGCCCATTGATCTGCAGTCAAGTGAGTTTCTTGTATTAGTATGAGGTTGGCTGTGGTTTTTAATGTAAGGTGTAAGAATAGTTTTCTTTTCTTCTTGTTTGGAGCCCTTTAACATTCCATGATTCTATTTCCCACATTTATTTATTAGGTGTATTCCTTAAATATGCCATGTATATTAGTCTTGTTTTGTTAGTTTTGTATGTGTTACTGTGTGATGGTTTAGGAAAGCATCTATTTATCCCCGTCCCTACACTGTGCCTAACCACTATATCCCTGGACCAGGAATAATCGGGGGGGGGGGATGAAGGTTCATTATATGGTTTACCTTTACGTCTAATCTTGGAATGTGTTTTCTTTTTAGATATAGATTTACTCCATATTATCCCCCTGTGTTACTATAAACAATGTGGACAAAGCTGAACAAACTAGTTTCCTCAACAAACACTGCTACTTAATATCCTTAGCCTCTTCCAACATATTATTTATACAGTGATGGTATTGCATTTAAGGTACAGCATGTATTGTTTTTGTCTTGTGACTAATTATTTCTAATAGTATTTTTAAAACAGCATATTAATATACATTCCTCAGTAAATTATAGCAATATGTGTACCATAGTAATATTGTTAAACAATCAATCTTGTCATTTTTACATTTTTCTCTCATTTGACTTCTTTTTCCTCCCCTTTACTTATTCAGGTTTTGGCCTTCTTTGGTGCCTATAGTGATGTTTTTCCACATCAATCTGTGTGGATTATAAAATATATACTTGGCACCTATTTAACAGAAGTAAGAAGTATAGAGAGACAAAAAAAAAAAAAAAAAGAAAAACAGCTTAGCCAAACAGTCCTTCTGCTATAGTTGACATATTAAGGTGTACTGTTTTAGTGAATGGTTCAGTTCAACAGTACCTTATTTCTTCATGGTTTTGCTTGCAGGTTGGTTGACATCTATGGTGCAGCTTTCTTCTTTTAGCTGGTGCAGATCAATTTTCATTTTTCAGGCAGTAAAGTCCTTTGGAGCTTGCTGAAATCCATTTTGTCTGACTGTTCTTAATGAAGCCATCAAAAGCCTAGGGGGACTGAATTTGCAAGCCAATATCCGAGATGGGAACTTCCTTCCTATATTCGTGCATCGGAAACAGCAGTTCATTTTTGGTTCCCACCCAGGCTGTACTTCCCTTTCCTGTGTTCCTCATGGCTCACATCAATGACCCAAGGGCCTAGACAGCAAGGGGAAGATTTCAGAGTTGGATCCCAGCTAGAGTGCTCATGAATGGGGTCATTTTTTCATCCAAGGGACCTTTATCTTTTTTTGTGGATTTATTTCACTTCTGAAGGTGGAATTTGCTTGAAAACAGCCAGGAATGTCTCTTTTGCCTCTTTGGGGTTAGCAACCATGTATTTAACCTCTTTGATGTAAAAGATTAACTGATTTGGATATTTCATCTGGAATTTGATTTTTTTTTTCTATTAGGAACCTGCAGTATGGAGATAGTAGTTGTCTTGCTTGTCTTATTTGTATTGGGAGGTCTTGAGCAAAGGAGATTTTATTATTATTCCAGGTGAGTGTGCCTTTTTCTTTGCTGCCAGTATGATTTTATTTACATCTTGGTAGTTTAATATTTTAATATAGACAGGTCTTGGTTTCAGTGATGTTTGCATTTCCCTCAGGGCTCTGTGGGCTCTCTCTATTGTTATTTGCTGCATTTCTTCAGATTCCTCTAGGAGGAATTTATTATTTGCTTGATTGTTGGTATTAGATTGTTATGAAGTACAGTTTCAGGTATTCCTCTGATGATGATATTGTTCCTTCGAGATCTTGCTTCCAGGTCTGTTAATTTTGCTTGTAAGTTTTGTATTTCTTTGTCATGGGCATCAGTTTTTTTGAGAAATAGAGTCTATTTTTATTTCATTTTCTATTATTTTGGACTCAGATTTTTCCATTCTGGATATTATTTGGCTGAATGAGTCACCAAAGGTTTGAAATTGTAATGATAAGTCCTTTAATGCTTGCTGGATAGGTAATAAGGCAGATTTTATGTCTTCCAGATTAGCTGGCTGGTCTGTCTTGGATTTATTTGTATTTTTAGAGTTGTCAGTTTGTTAATTGTCTTTTGTCTTTTTGAAGTTGTGTCTTTCTCAGGTGAGACTAGTACTGAGAATTTGGTCTTAGTTGTTGTTGTTTCCATATTATTTTCCTCTTTTGACATCTTGCTGTATAGTGTTTTACCAATCTTGCAGTCAGATGTAGGGCCTTAGTAGCACATTGCTTAAGCTGTTATTCAGAAATCTTAGTTAATCCTGCTGTTTCTGAGCTGAATCTGTTACTTTTTCTTCCTCTTTTGTTTGCTGGATGATATTAGCAGTAAATATCTACAGTTATTTCTGTATTATTAATTCTGCGTTGCCTTCTGGGTTTGTTTTAATCCAGGGTATATCGAGACCTAGGTGATAGCAGTGCTCACAGAACAGCGGCCATTTTGAACTCAAGGCATTTTTTGTAGTTGTCTGTAGGCTGGTGTGTGTGTGTGTGTGTGTGTGTGTGTGTGTGTGTGTGTGTGTGTGTGTGTGTGTGTGTGTGTATTGATGTATGCTATAGCCAGTGAGCTTTTGTCAACTATTTGAATGTTGAAAATTGTTGGATTACACTTTTAAGACTAAAGTGATATATCAGTAAAAAATATTGCAAGCAACTAATTGACTTTTAGCCCTTCAGAACTAGCAAATGTCAAAACACAATAAAATGGTACTGATTCATGGAATCAATTTTCCTTCTCTTACAATTTTCAGGATTTCACCCTCCTTTAGTGGTAATTAGTAAAATAATGACATTTCCCTCAGATTTACTAAACTTCCATGCAGGACTAGCTTAGTCTTCTACGGAAGTGACCTTAAAGAAGCAGGATGGCAGCGTGCCATGCACACTAATAAGGTGCGCTGCCCGAGCTCCTAGGCTTACACGGAGCATTTAAGAGTGCAGGGGGCCTGTCTGAAAGCAGCGCTCTCAGAATAAACATGCCCCTGCAATGTAGACCAGTAGAAAGGGGTATGCAATGAGTGAGACCACTCACAGGTGACCACATATCCCCACCAACAGTCCCACTTGTATAACAGCAACAGAATGTAGTAATAAAATGAAGAAACCCTATTATTTTTTTTTTTAAATCCGATTGAAGCTAACCATAGGTGAGCGGGTGTGCCCATCGCTTAGCTATGGTTAAAACAGCTTAAAAGGCTGAAGATAAATGCAAATGATGCAGCACAGCAATAGTGTAGTGGGCAGAGCATTTGCCTAACGAGCAAGCATTCCCAGTTCGATACCCACTACAGCACATTTTATTTTACATGGCAGAGCACGTTATGATCAATATTTTTATTGCATAACCCACTAAATAACATATATTTATGAACTGGAGTACTGCAGTAAATGCACATGCGAGATGTCAGTGTCATAACGAGTAAGGCACTAGTAATAAGGTCTAAGCACAAATAAGCAGTAATAACCGTATGTAAGCACTAGTAAGCAGCCTTAAGCCAGTTGGCAAGGCGGTAAGCAATGCCTACACTGGCTAAGCAATTCTAAAGCTAACTCTCTGTAAGCAGATGTAACGGCAGGTAAGCAGTGCTTACCATCGTGCAAACCCACTTACAACTGCTCAAAAGTGCATTAATCATTCTGTATCCAACGGCACTTGTTCTGCCCATCAACAAAATAAACAGCCAGGTCTCAAACCCAGGATCCTATACACCATAGTCTCAGTAGTTATCCACCACCCTATCACAGACATACAAAAGAATGAGGTAGTAGTAAACATGTCCTCACCATAGTATAACCAAACTGAACCTGTGAAAGTCATCAGTATACAGTCATATGTGCCATAACCCACTAAATAACATAAATATGTGAACTGGAGTACAGCAGTAAGCCCAGAAGTGAGGTGTAATTGTAATAGAGTGTTGAAGCCCCAGTAAAATACAAGGACCCCACAGAGTGTACGTACACATCAATCAGGGATACCAGGCATTCATATAAGGTGTAATGAATAATAACACAATGCCAAAAAGCATTATAATGAAAGTCTAATGAAAGCAATGCTAAGCACTGCACAGGCCAGCTTAGGAGGTGTGAGCAATGTGTAGACCAGCTAACTCTTTGTGCCCAGTGGTATACCCTTTTAAACAATGATAACCTTAGGTAAGCAGGTTTGCCCATAACTTAGCCTTTTCAAAACTGGCCAGTCATGGAAAAGTGCAGAAAATCGGCCCTACTTAAACCGAAGAGGCGGGAATACATCTCATAACTGGTTGTAGCTTCCCCTTGCAGGCACTATGGCAGTAAAGGGAGAAGGAGGGTGCTTCGGGTGCAGCACTGGTGCATCCAGGAGTCCAAGGTCATGGCAGGACTCCTTGTTAAAGACCATGCACAGAGACTGCTGCAGAGCCAGTACCAGGACTCCCAATATAAGGCAGAGGCCTGGGACCATCTCGCCGGTGACCTCACCAGTACCACTGGCATACCCCGAACTGGTGAGCAGGTCAGGCACCACTATGCCAACCTGAAGAGGTGGAAGGGGGACCTCTTGGAGGAGTGGCTCCAACAGGCTAGAGCATCAGGGGATGTTCCAGACATGTGTAAGTATCTCCCCAGTATGTGTTAATAAGTGCCAGCTCAGGTATATCATGGATAGGTATGGCTAAATATTCCTCTTATGTCCCCCACAGCTGCAACGGAGCGGGCCGCGAACCAGTAGGCCCACATCTGCTGCCAGTAATACTCATGCTTTTACTGTCATAGGAAAAAAAAATAAAAGTAGTAGTAAATTAATTGCTAGTATAAAACCTGTATTGCTCAAGGCAAGTACTGCATACACTAGAGAATATGGCAGGAAGAATCTCATATTGTTTGTATAGCAATAAAAGTGTAATATCCTGACAAAACAGGTCTAACTACTGGACTGCATGTGTATATTATGGTATCATATGGTAATGTAGATTTGCAGTCATATAATAGTACTGCAGTATTAAGCACTGCTACCCACACCATGCACCATAAATTGAATGTGTAGGAATACCTGTATATGACAGGTGTAATCCCCAGAGGCCATTTAGTACAACTGACAGACACAGACAGTAAACATGGAAAACGCAAACAACAAAAACCGAATAGCACATGCAACTGAGATGTAAACTGGTGCTTTTTAGCACACACAGCCACAGTTAAATCCTGACAGTGGTAGTAGTCTGCATACAGAATCATACCCCACAACTGTACAAATATGTCCAGAATGTCTATTAAAGTGGCCCATATCTATTGCCTATCAACCTGTCCCCCTGGGAAATCAGTGGGATGATCCAGATGTACAGGTAGCACAACTGATTGACACACATCTATGACAACAAACCTGGCACACTAGCAACTCCACAATAACTTATGTGACAGAGAAGCCATGTATGTCCCATTTTCACCTCAAATTGTTAAGCTGTGGTCAGAGTGTGTACAGTAACAGAGTGAGATGTATGTGTATAATAGTAATGTGGAACCTGGTACTGTGTGTGGGAACATTCAGGCAGTGCTAATAAATATTCCTCCCATAGATCTGTCAGATACCAACACTGTGCCCAGAAATACAAGAATAATATGCAGTTGCTCTGAATAATGAGGTATTACACATCACTGTCACCCACACTGCCCTATAACATATAACTGTCTAGGAATTCTGTATGAGAGTTGTTATAAAAGGTCAGAATGCATAAGCACAGGGGATTAATAAGACAGAAAGTAGATTGGAGATATACAGCAATATCAAAATAGCACACACAGCTGTGATGGACAGTGTTTAAGCTGTAGCAGACACAGCCATGATCGGAATCCTGGGAGTGGAAGTAGACTGCATATAGATTCATACCTCACAACTATACATGTGCCTATATCTGCTGCCTGTCCCCTGGTAAGTCTGTGAGATGATCCCAGATGTGTAGCCAGCAAACAGGAAATACAAATGATTGTCAACCATGATGCGAACACATCTGTCTCTGTAGCAACCCCCCAAAACTGTTAGGAAAGTAATATGGCAAGTATGGCCTATCTACACTCCTATGTTAATAAGCTGTGACCAGAGTGTGTACAGTAACAGAGTGAGATGTATGTGCATAATACTAAAGTGTAATCTGGAACTTTGAGTGGCAACAGTCAGGTAGTGCTAACACACATTACTCCCACAGGTACGTTGGATACGAACACTGTGCTGAGAAATACAAACCAATATAACCTGTACTGGTACTGTCCTCCCTGGTATTGTAGGGGATTGTGAGTGTTTCTGTTTCTCTGAATAATAAAGTATCACTGGTCACTGTCACCCACACTGTGCTACATAATATAACTGTGTAGGAAAGCATGTATATGTGTGTGTCAGTTCACTGAAGGTGGAAGAGGGCAATATTCTAGATATGTCCAGGCACTTCAGCATATGGTCAACACAGGACCAGAGTCTGTGCAGAAAGAGTTGGATAGCTATGTGTAAAACATCAACCTCGAATCTGGGCGTATGTGTACAGTTATTCAGTGTTAACAAACATTCCCTCCACCGGTATACCAGGTAAGAGGTGTATACTGCAGGTAAAACCAGTTCATGTGTAATAATGACAACAGCCATAACACTGACCAAAATAAGGCTATAGGGTAGTGTAGTAAGACTTGTAAGGTACAGATAACAGCTCTGACTAGGAAAGTAATGTGGACCACGGGAATATAGTACTTGTTAATTGACATTTTTCTCCCCCCCCCACCTTATCTCCAACAATAATTAGCATATCCACCCCAACTGGTATGTTCTGACTCTGATAATGTCCAATTGTTTGATAAATATTTTAATGGTTCCCATACATGTGCCATCTTGAGTTATTCCAACATTGTTGGCATGGTGCCATCAACGTACCTGCATGCTGTTCTTATTACCACTGTGGTCCTATATATGCATGTGTTTTGTTTGCTATGCAACTGTTCCATATCTGGTGTCTGAGTTAATGGGAATATCTATGCATGCTGTTATACCTAACCCTGGAATGAGTGGACTATTACTAACCCATATATGATGATGAAATCTAAACACTATAGCATGCTTGGGAAGGCCGGTCCCAGTGGACCCAACTGTCCCACCTCAGCTGGCCGAGGCACTGGGCACCAGCATGTCTGGGGCCCAACCCCGGACCTCCCTGTCCGTTGATCCAGAACCACCTTCGGATGGAATCACCTCAGGGGGATGGGGTGTGCCCCCCCCCCGGAAGTAGGGGCAGACAGGCACCTGTCACCCATCGCCAGGTCGGGGTCGTGGTACGTAGAGCGATCAAAGAGCAGTGCGGTGATCTTCTACGCCAGCTCAAGGGCCACATGTCGCGATTAGAGAGTAGTAGTGACTGTCCATGGGTTGGGACCTCAGTACCACTGTTATCACTAGGGGGCTTGTGGGCTTCCGATATCCCAACACCCTTCCACAACAAGGTGTTTACCCCCCACGTGTCACATACCACCCGTGTATGCTTCTTCTGTGTCTTGTCTGTTAACCTACCCAACCTACCTCCCCAAATATACCTACTACCCCTACCCAACATCCCACTCTCACCTGAAATAAAAAAGGGCAATCCATTCCCACAAATAAATCTCGCCCCATACATAGCTGTCCATTTCACACATGTGTCTAATGGACACATGTAATCCAGTCTATTTGGCATCATAACTTATTATTGTTGTCCTCACCCCTCTCCCAGAGGTTTCAGCGTCCACATCTACCTCCAAATTCAGTGTATATGCACAGCTGTTGCTGAAGAACAAATGAGCAGCTATGGACCTTCCCTACACCCTTCCTGCACATCCCTAGCTATTTTCCCTACTGTCTTTCCCTCTTTGTGCCCCTTTTTCACCACTTTCCTATCAACCTTTTTTCTTTTCTTTTAAAGAAATTAGCGCAGGGGTAAGTGGGAGTAAGTACTTTTAAGCAGCAGTACGCAGGTCTAAGCCTGTTTGCACGGCGGTAAGCACTGCCTACACAGATTAAGCAATTTAGAAGCTAACTGAGTATAAGAAACTGTAACAGGAAGTTAGCAGTGCTTACCTCCATGCAAACCCGCTTACAACTGCTTTAAAGTGCCTTAATCACTCTGTATCCAATGGCCCATGTCTGCCCAGCAACAAAAGCCTCTGCAAGGCTCGAATACAGGACCCTGCACACCATGGACAACGTGCTTTACCACTAAGTCAGGCCAGATATACACAAATCTGATGTTTTCAGAAACATATCATCCAGCCCAGTCATGCAACAGTACAGAGAATGTATACCAACATCTAGATGTATGTGTGTATGTAAATATATTAATATCTAAACAAATACAACATATATATATATATATATATATATATATATATATATATATATATATATATATACATTTATATAAATATATATGAACAAATATACATGCAAATGGCTACATCAACACATATATATGTCTACACCTATATGTCTACATATACACAGCAAGCTACATATATGTAGCAGATATATATCTATGTAGGTATATATGGACATATTCATATATATGTAAGCAGATATACATATATATATCCATATAAGTATATATGGACATACATGTGTAGATATCAATGGGAGATTATCTACATGATAAATGTCCACAAGCACCATTAATGGGGTTGAGAGGCCCCAAACAATATAAGTCTTCTATGAATAGGTATACCCACCCCACCCACAGCCAAACATGTCTGCCCTGCAATACACTACCAAGTGTTGCAGATCCCATAACCAGGTCCTGACACAACATGGGCACAAGATGTTAAAAGTACTACATCCCACCTGTATGATGTCAGGCCAGTATTGGTAACATATCATGCAGTACAGTCTTACTCCCATAGGAAATGCAAAATGTGGAAGCTATCAACATCCCCAGGATACATATACACAGACACATATATGCAGATACAGATATACATATATATATATACATATATATATATATATATATATATATATATATATAAATATTTATATATATATATATATATATATATATATATATATATATATATATATAAATACATGCGACTACACATACACACGCAGAGATATGTACGGTAAGATACGCATGTAGTAGGTGCACATAATATGGAACAGCCACTATGCCAACAATTAACACCCTGACAACTGGACACTGGATGAGCCACCCATACAAATGACATATGTTGCCTGCAACATATACCCACAGAGAGGTCATAGGATAAAACACCACACACAGGTTTGCAGAAATGGAATACCTTTATTTGTGCACTATTACAGATGTATATGCCATGTCATATAGCTGTTCAGACACTGACTTACATTTAAACAGAATAATGCAACTGTGAAACAGTTATACTAATACAGTAGTCTGGAAAGGTCCACAACTGTTGCTGTCCAGGCCAAGCCCTTCAAATCGTACAATAGTAATGACAGACTGGGCCACAGGATCCCACACAATCAGCAGTAAGTGATGCAGGTGTATAGTCCAGCAGCCCCTATCTACACTCTGTATGTAATCACTAGGTGGTACAGACTTCATCTCGCCAAATGGGATGTAACTGATGCATAACAAGGCATAACTGACACCATCACAGTCACACTGGCAAATAGAATAGTCTGTATGGCAGGAGGCAGTAGGCCTGCAGTAACCCACTTTATGTAAGTAATGTCAAGATAGGTGAAATGTATGGTACTGTACATCCAGATACCTTATGGCAGCTCACCCCTGATACCCCCACATTTTGCAACAGCCTAGGTTATGTATGGTGCATCCCCCCAAGACTTAATAATACAGGGCCATATACCACTGTTACATACACTGGCCTCTGGAGTGCATGTGGGCACACATGTATTGTGGAGGTGAAGCCCACACATATATGGCCCCAGCCCCAATGTATGTGTGTGGGATACAACAACAGTGGACTGCTGGCAGGAATGGCAGCGTGGTATACGTATATGTGCATATGTATCACTATCGGCTTATGTGTAGACATATAATGCTCTGTATATGTATATATCTGGGTGTGTATATTCATACCTATGTACACATACACACCCATCTATATATGCCGATATGTACATGTGTAATTATCTATATAGATATCTGGATAATCATATGTACATATATATTCACCATATGTGCTAAACATGGGGTGTAGCCCTACCTCAACCCCTATGTGCAAGGGGATGTCTGTATGTATAGCAGGTATATTAGTAGCCTATTGCTACTGTAACAGGGATTATCTTCACAGACATGGTGTGTGTGGGAGGTCACATCTGCTTTTCACATGTGCACTACTGGCTACTGACAGACACCCTAAGGACATCATAGTACAGTACCGCTGCAAGCACGTAATGCTCCTGTGGACTACAGCAGAGATATTGGCCAATAGATGTGGACATTCTGACACACTCTGTACAGTCCAGAGGTATACACAGAACCCCTTAGTGCAGAACATGTGGACCAAGCTTGACAATATGGATGTTAACAGCCACGTAGATGGGTATAACACATAAAGACTGGTATACATTCACCCCCATAGGTTATGCATATGCATTCACACACCCCTGTCTGTCCTGACACATAATAACTGCTGGTACAGAGGTGCCATGGCCACATACTACCCACTAGACATTGACATTGATCTGTATAGCATCCCACCGCTCCGTCTGACATACATGACTGTTAAGTGAGGCCTGGCAGCAGTACATCTGGCAAGTATCTGCACATGACATCTCACTGGGTAAGTACACTAAGCTGCTAGTCATGTAACACAGCACTGTGCAGGCTACAGGCAGACTGGCTTAACACTGGCCTACATCTCCTATGGGGAATGCACATGTACCTGCATATATAGCAGGCTCTACAGGCATGTCACAGCACAGGGTAAGATCCACCTGTGTGGAAGTGCATAACCACAACCAATGTGAACACAGCCACATATGGTAAGCTAGCATAATATTACAGTATATGAACTATCTGTTCAACACCATCCTCATATGTGCCACTCACACACTAACCCTACATATACTGTACCACTACACAGTGTGGTCTGATGCCTGTCTGTGGTATGGGACATGTGTGATTATGGCCCTACAAACATGTAAGCCAATACGGTAACATACAGTGGAGCAGCATGCAACATCTGCTAGGACGGGACCTAGAACGATGACATCTACCACAGTTGGTACACAGGCCAAGGTACACATTGACAATACACACACTGTCGACATTTACCATAAGTACACAGACCTCAGTACTGTACACACAACCACAGAATGCCCAGGTTATGTCATCAAATATACCGCCTACTGTACATATGTGTAGCAGTCTGATATCTCACTGGCTTGTTATAAGATATGATGACATTAATTATGGTGTACAGCACATATGCACCTCTTAATGCATGACAGATGTACAAAGGTTGGCAGAATTGTGGCTGGAAGCACATACACAAGGCCAATATTGACATGTTGCTGTGATAACATCTTACATTTACTGTTGTAACAGGGTTTGTCGCAACATATGTCCTATGAGGGATATTTATTTTATTTATTGCAGTTGTTTACCAGGATAAGTCTACTGGGCCTAAAAGAGCCCATTTTCAGTGGAGGCCCAGGGAGAAAAGCAGCTCCAACGAGATGCAGAAAAAATATAAACATTAATTAGTACAGAAGCAGAAACAGTGTTACAGATAGTAAATATAGTAACATATACATAATATATACATAAAAGCAGGAATCTAGTTTGTTTAATTACAGTAATATATACAGAAAATATACATTAAAGCAGAATTCAATGAATTCAATCAGAGTGGTATAAACAGAGATCAGTATTATTGTACCAGTATCAACAAGTGAAGATAAAAATAAATATGGAGAAAATATCATCAGTCACTAGTAGCAAAAGACATAGGAGTTTAGTAATCATATAAGGAGAGAGAAGAGGTTAGGTTATAGAGCAGGAACATAGCCAGGAAGAGTTGAGATGATTTTTCAGTATTTGTTTGAAGGTGGTGGTGCTGCCTGTGCTTCTTACAGAAGGCGGAAGTGAGTTCCACAGTTTGGCGATGGTGAAGGAATAGAGGAGTTGACCAACAGGTAAGGTGGGCTTATCTACTTTTGGAAGTAGATGATTTTCAGATCTTAGATGCCTGCTGGAATGGTATTTGGCAAGTAGAGTTGAGAGAGCAGACAGTCTGTGGGTCTGTAGATTATTTTGTGCACAGTAGTTAGTTGGGTGAATGAGAAATGGTGGGGGAGTTCCAGCCACCCTAATTGTTTCAGTGACTTACAGTGGTGGGATGAGAATTTGGCCATGGTGGCAAATTTTGCTATTCTGTTGTAACACATAGAAAGTTTGGATTTTGTAGAATTTTGGATATTAGTGAGGAGAGGGGCACCATAAAGGAGAGTGGGTAATAAAAAGGTAGTTGCAAGGGTTTGTCTATTAGAGAGGCTAAGAAAGTGTTGGTGCCTGTAGAACATACCAAGCTTTTGGTGTGTTTTTCTGATGTTATTGTTTATGTGTAGGTCAAAGTTGAGGTTTTCATCTATAATAATGCCTAGTAATTTAGTGTGTGGGACAACTTCTATAGTGGTATTGTCTTGGGCTTGTATAGTGAAGAATTTTTTTATCAATTGGAGTGGTTTTCCTAGGAGTAAAAATTACTAGTTTAGTTTTTTTTTGGATTCAGGGAAAGATAATTGTTAAGCATCCAAGATTCAGTACATGTGAGGGCATTCTGGGTAATCTGCTGGAGTTCAGAGCTGGAATTTGCAGTGCATATTATTGTAGAGTCATCAGCATACTGGATTACTGAGCATTGTGGGAGAGTGGTGTGAAAGTTGTTAATAAAGATGCTAAATAAGAGAGGACCAGGTATGGAGCCTTGGGGTACCCCTGTGGAAGTATTGAGGAAGGGAGAGTAAGACTGTTGCCATTTGGTGGACTGCTGCCTATTGGAGAGATAGCTGTTGAACCATTGTAGGGAAGGGGGAGAAATGTGGAGGGTGGATAGTTTAGAGAGTAGGATAGTGTGGGAAATGGTATCAAAAGCTTTGGAGAGGTCAAGGAAAAGTGAAGCAATGATTTTACCAGAATCCCGTGCCCAGTTAAATGTATCAAGGAAGGATAGGAGGGCAGTAGTAGTGCTGTGTCCTGGTCTGAAACCATGCTGAGTGGGTGATAAAATTTGATTGTCATGCAGGTGGTTGAGGAGTTGGGCATGG
Organism: Protopterus annectens; assembly: GCF_019279795.1. Classification (NCBI taxonomy): domain Eukaryota; kingdom Metazoa; phylum Chordata; order Ceratodontiformes; family Protopteridae; genus Protopterus; species Protopterus annectens. The sequence goes on from NC_056744.1 coordinate 934,890,974, forward strand.
ATGCATTTTTCCAGTATTTTAGAGAGGGGTGAGAGAATTGCTATGGGTTGAAAGTTTGTGGTGTCTGTGTTGGTGCCACCTTTGTGTAAGGGGAGAAAGAATGCTTTTTTCCATATGTCTGCGACAAGGGATTCTTTAACTGATCTGTTAATGAGTATGCTGATGGGATAAGCTATAGAGCTTGCTGCTAGCTGCAGGAAGTGTGGGGGTAGATTGTCAGGGGCCAGAGTACAGGGTTTTAACTTAAGTAAAAGTTGTTTTATTGTGCTGGTGGGTATGGGGGAGAATTTTAGGTTAGGGTTAAGGGTAGACTTGTTTTCTGGGATGATTTGGTCAAAAGCTGTCTTGGTGGTAGTGCTGTTAACTGTAGGAAAGGTGGCGGTTAGGTTAGCTATGGTGTCAATGAAGTAGGAATTGAAGAGGGTAGCAAGTTCAGTGAGAGTTTTTTGTGGGTCAGAGGATGGATTGCTTTGAGAGCCTGGGTGTAATAGTTGGCTGATGGAAGACCAGAATTTTTGGGGATTATTTTTATGATGGCTTTGTAGGTGGAAGTAGTGGTCTTTTTTATCAGTGGTTATTAGATGTCTTGCCTGGTTATGGAGTTACTTGTAAAGTAGTAGAGTTAAGGGGTCTTTGTTTTGCAGTGTACTACCCACATACTGGTTGTTGCCTAGGCAAGTGTGTGTGTGTGTGTGTGTGTGCGTGTGTGTGTGTATGAGACATGGGTTGAGAGTGTGCTCTGGGTAATTCCAGGGTTGCTAACTGTGAATGCCTGGCCTTGATGCCACATGTATGGGTATGGTTTTGCACCCCAACCTTTCAGCTATTTCACATCTGTTATCCCTGTATGGTGTACATTGTGATATATACTAGGGCCACCATATAAGAAATTTGCAAAACCTACTACAGATTGGGCCCATAAGAAATTTGCAAAACCTACTACAGATTGGGCCCAGGTGTCACATACTCACTCTTACCTCCACACAGGATATGAGTTACACACACACACCCACACACAACTGTCATGTCTGGGAGTGGAACCCCTACCTAAATAGTGTATTACACTACAGTACTATGCAGTTATAGTATGCACCACGGAGATTACAGGAATATTTATTCCCCAAAGGTGTATATCACATTGGATGTCATCAGCAGGATTGCCAAAGTAGGACATTTGAATTGTAGAGTGTGTGACTAGCCTAAAATGCATTGCTCCCTACACAGACACTGAAACACATGCAAAACATCAACAACTGACATGTGTGGGTATAGAACCCCTATCAAAGGTCTATATTACACTACAGCATAGAGCTGTTATAGGACGCACCATGGGGATTACTGAAGAACTCCTTCCCCAAAGGTTTATTTCACAATGAATGACATCAGCAGGACTGCCAAAGTAGGGCATTTGAAATGTACTGAGTGTGACTAGCCTAAAATGCATTGCTCCCAACACAGACATTGAAACACACACAAAACATGCAGAACTGCCATGGATGGGAATAGAACCCTACCAGAGTTCTAAACCACACTACAGCAGTACGCAGTTACAGGACACGCTATGGAGAGTCCTGGGCTACAAACTTCTCAGAGGTGTATTTCTAGGTGGATGACATCAGCAGCCTTGCCAAAGTTGAGCATTTGGATTGTAGGGAGTGTGACTACCCTAAAAAGCATTGCTCTCTACACAGATAGACAGACACACACACACACTTGCCATCTCTGGAACTGGAATACCTACCAAACTAATTTATCACACTACAGCAGTATGCAGTTACAGGACACGCTATGGAGATTACTGGGCTACAAGCTTCCCAGAGGTGTATTTCTAGGTGGATGACATCAACAGCCTTGCCAAAGTTGAGCATTTGGATTGTAGGGAGTGTGACTACCCTAAAAAGCACTGCTCTCTACACAGACAGACACACACATTCATCATGTCTGGCATTAGAACACTTACCTAAGTACTTTATCACACTACAGCAGTACGCAGTTACAGGATGCACTACAGAGATTACTGGGCTACACCCTTCCCAGAGGTATATTTCTAAGTGGATGACATCAGCAGCCTTGCCAAAGATGAGTATTTGAATTGTAGGAAGAGTGACTACCCTAAAAAGCATTGCTCTCTACACAGACACACATACAGTTGCCAAGTCTGGGATTAGAACTCCTACCTAACCAGTTTATTACACTACAGCAGTACACAGTTATGGGATGCACCATGGAGATTACTGGGCTACAGCTCTCCCAAAGGTGTATTTCACAGTGGATGACCTCAGCAGGTTTGTCATAGTAGGGCTATGGGGAGGGCAGTGTGGTGTGCATGGGCCATAAACCAATCATCTAGGGGTTGACACGCCACGTGCGGGCAAACACAGGGTCATATTTCACAGGTACGTGCATACAGCTGGTAGATGACTACTTCCTTGTACAGTCATGTTGCACAGCTGGCATGTGCAACACATAGTCTGTAATACTGACAGATACCGGTGGCTAGTATCTGCAGTGAGTGACATCTGAACCTCATGTGGTTGGGGCCCTTTGGCTGTGTGCTGGGTGGGACAGGCCTGGATGGCTCCTTGTCAAAGTCACTCTCTTTCACACATCTATATCCGTCTACCTTTGGCTTATTATAGTGTGTTGTCCTTACATATATGTCTGTATTCCTATCCACTTTGTGTGCAGGGCATGAGTGGTGCATACTGACGTGTGTCTGCACTAACAACTGTGACTGCCAGATATGTCTGGTCCACTGGTGTTTGCAGCCAAGGCCTTCATGTGTTTAAGTGTGTGAGCATGCCCTGTATGACCTTTCAGTATGTTGTTGACTGACATTGCCTTCATTTCTCTAAGTGTGTGAGCACGCCCAGTATTTTAATGTGTGGATCGAGTCCAGGTGGTTTGTACTGCAGTGCTGACCTTTGTGTTGTACACCAACAGGTAGCATGCTGTTTCTGCAGGGTATCCATCAAGCATCTGGCATTGACTATACCTACATTTTTGCATAAGATGGGGGGATCACCTGACTATTTCTACATTTCTACACAGGATTGGGGGGGCACACCTAACTATTATTACATTACTACGTAGGATGGGGGAGGCACACCTGACTATTTCTACATTTCCACACAGGATTGGGGGGGGCACACCTGACTGATATTACATTACTACGTAGGATGGGGGAGGCACATCTGACTATTTCTACATTTCTACACAGGACTGGGTGGGGCACACCTGATTGTTATTACATTACTACGTAGGATGGGGGGAGGCACACCTGACTATTTCTACATTTCTACACAGGAATTGTGGGGGGGCACACCTGACTGTTATTACATTACTATGTAGGATGGGGCGAGGCACACCTGACTATTTCTACATTTCTACACAGGATTGGGGGCACACCTGACTGTTATTATATTACTATGTAGGATGGGGGGAGGCACACCTGACTATTTCTACATTTCTACACAGGATTTGGGGGCACACCTGACTGTTATTACATTACTACGTAGGATGGAGGGGGCACACCTGACTATTTCTACATTTCTACACAGGATTGGGGGGCACACCTGACTGTTATTACATTACTATGTAGGATGGGAGGAGGCATACCTGTCTATTTCTACATTTCTACACAGGATTGGGGGTGGCACACCTGACTGTTATTACGTTACAACGTAGGATGGGGGTACCTGACACTTGTACACATTTGCTAGGACTGTACTGGTATGTCAGGTACTCCATTTCATTCGGTATTCTTACCTATCATGCTGACTAGAGGCACACCAGTGTAATACAGATCGTAGCTTTGGTTACCCTACATATTAGTGTCTGACTTCCTACCCTTCAGAACTAACATCCCACTGCCTGACCTGCTGTAGTCTGTCTGTGTAGGCCTAGGGGGGAGGTTAATGATAGCCATCATTCAGGGGCCATAGCACAGGCTCTGTTTGGGTTTGTCTACACCTGTCCTGCTGGCTGAGACTGTTGTTGGGTATGTGAACTGCCCTGACTGGCATGTGTGAATCATATGGACACACATGTTGCTCAGCACATTTCCTGCAGTGGGTTTTGTCACCATGTGTAGTACTGGCTACTATGGTGACTCCAGTATGTGTTACATATATCATGGTGCCACTACGGGTGTCTACTGTCTGCTAACATTCAGCCACCCAATTCCCTTGCTTGCTCACATCCATACCATAGATACAGGTAAAGACACATTCTACTCCATTTGGCAATTGGTAGGTTGATTGACTTACCTTGAGGGTGTGCCAGACTTGCAAATTGTGCTGGAGGGCTGCCTATGTCAGACACACATAGTACACTCCCTATACATGGTTGAGCACAGGTAGTGTCATGTTTGGCATCCCGTCTACTGTATGTGTGAGTCAGAGGGAGGTGTCATTCCCTGGGTCCCTACTGTGTCAGTGTATGTGCTATGCATTGTCTCGTTGCCACGGCCTTGGCATACTGGGACGCCTCCATCTGCCTACTGGGGCAGGCTCAGGTTGTTCCTCCTCTGAGTCACTCTGTGCCTTTACAGGCCTTGCCATTGGTGGGGGGCTGTGTGGCCCTGCCCTATGCTGTTCCTGCTGCAGCTGTTTCTGCAGGATCATATTGTGTAGCATGGCACATACCATAACAATCTGGGTACATGTAGCTGGTGAGTACTGCAAGGCTCCACCAGATGTGTCCAGACACCGGAACCGTGACCTGAGCATCCCAAATACATGCTCTGTTATAAGTCTGGTCTGTGCGTGTGCCTCATGATGGCATTCTTGTTCAGGTGTGTGTGCATTTCTGATGGATGCCATCAGCCATGGCTCCAGTGTGTAACCAGCATCCCCCACTAGGTGACCATAGGGGATGTCCCCATTGGCAAATCTCTGGTACAGCTGTGTCAGATGTCATATGTGGAAATCGTCATAGCTCCCAGGTCAGCCAGCACACACATTCATTATAATGCCCTGGGCATCAAATACAACCTGGCAGTTGATGGAGGGGATTCCCCTGCAGTTGATGTAGGCCCTACCCTGATCACCAGGTGATGCTTTGATGCATATGTGTGTGCAGTCTATAGCACCCACTACCTCAGGGTATTCTGCTATTTGGTGGAAGAGATGCATATTGCTGGCCAACACCTCACGGGTGTTAAGGAAATATATGTGCTCAGTGGCATGTGCTGACATGGCATCCAGGAACTGGTGGAATACTGTGGATGCTGATGCCTGTGAGATCCTCATGATAACCCCAGTTGAGCTTTGGGAGGTACCTGTGGCTAGTATTCCTAGGCCTACACATACCTTGGTATCCACTGGGATGGGATCCCCTCGGTCATTTTGATGTGTCAGGAGTGGCCTGCACAGCTCAACAATTTGCTGTAGGAGGTCTCTGTCCACCCTATAGAGCTCCACTATCTCCAGCTCATGTAGCCCCTGGTAGGCTACCTTGGGTCTGTACACTCTTCTCTGTCTCCTCATTGTGGGTTGATCAGCAGCATTCACATCCTCACCACCCTCAGCCTCTTGCACATGTTGTTCTATGTTGTCTGCTGCAGCCCTTCTCATTTTGTAGGTTTGTTTGTTAAAATTTCCCCGATTGCATATACCAATGGCGTAGAGTGTGGGAAAAACCAGAGGGGAAGGTGTATGCATAGTTTATAGTTGTGTTCTGGGCTGGGCTGGTCTGCTGCCTGTGTAATTGGCTGATTCTGATACATTTCACCTGCCAGCTAAGCTAGTACTCCTTGATTACCTTCCTACTGCTCTTTTTCCTTTCCAGTGCCTTCCTGTTTAAACCCGGGTGCTCGCCGTGCAAACAAAGTGCTGAAATGTGCACAGTGCTGCTATTTCCTGGTTTAACTTCTGTTTTCTTCCTGTAAAACCCGGTGCGCAGTGTGCACACCCGTTTAGGCTTTGTAAAGAGTACTAGGCAGGTTTAGACACACCCCCAAGCTTAGCTGTGCCAAGCTAGGAGCAAACCCGAGCCACATGGCTCCAATCTGCATACATATGTCTGACACCCCCCCCCCCAATGATGTCACCTAACTCCTAGGCTTGCACCAAGCTATTTCTACTCTTACACTGTTGGGACCTGACTCACATGCTGGGGAAAACTGGGATTCACTATCATTCCTCTCATTTGCATAGGATTGCCTGCTAATGCATAGTTACATGTCTCACACTAAGCCTTCCACCTTAGCAACCACTACTCACTAGCCATGTTGTCTTCTGCCTGCCATTGACTTGCATGGCAGAATACTGATTTTAGTTAGAATGCTTAATTTAGGTTCATTTTGTTATTTTCCCCTCAATCCCATTTGCGCGTAGCTGCCCTACGCTTAAACAGCCGAGATCGGCAAAAAAATAAAAAACAATACAAGTTGATTTTTGTATTTCTTTTACTGTTTGTAATGCCAGTGGTCTTATACTTGGCCACTGGCATGCTTACTACATGATATGCAGCCTTTATTTGGAGCTGTCACAGGTCCGTTTTGGATTTTCAGAAATGTACTCGGTTACTAACCGAGTACATTTCTGCAGATAGCACTAGGCCTGCATGGACGGTTGCAAGATTCCTGGTTTGCAAAATCATCTCATTTGCATAGATTTCTCCTGCAAATGGGGTGATTGGCATACAAGGGCTTAGTCTATGTAGGATTAGTGCAGGAGCGCTCATGCACACCCCTGCAGGCTGTCCCTGGATTGCATGGCAGACATATTGCTTGCTTGAGCTCCTGCACCAATCTTGCATGCCATGCAAGCTATAGAGAATCTGGGGGATTGTCTTTCTCTATGACATACATTACATGTGTGTGTGTGTGTGTGTGTGTGTGTGTGTGTGTGTGTGTGTGTGTGTGTGTGTGTGTGTGTGTGTGTTTTAAGAATGATCCATCCCATTTAGATGAATGGGAACCACATCAGTTGAACTTGTTCAGAAAGTGACAGTTAACTCTTTTCAGAGACACTTTGCTGAATGCTGTTGGAATTCAATAAAGAGAAAGTTATTTTACTTATCAGTGTCTAATATCCAAAATAAAGAAAGTTACCTGTTTAACTTATTTATTTTCTTTACTGAAACCTGCAGAAATGATCAGTTGCTGTTACAATAACGCAGATCTCAAAGCAAACACACTTTCTGGTTTTAAACAATTAATTACAAACCTGTGACACAGGTGTATCATTTTCATCCAGTAAGATATGTCTTTTCCTGCTTCTTGATCAGTTTGTGTTCTGAGGTAAGAAACAAAATGGATTTTTCAAATGCCTTCCTTTTCACTTTATTTCTACTAAAGAAAACAAACAGCAAGGCCTGACCTAAACGCTAAACCTATAATGATATCAAATTATACAAGCAAAGCAGAAATCAATTCCAATAAAGCAGGAACAAAACTTTAATGCGGCATAAATTAACACATGTGAAAGCATGTAAGTTAAAAAATAAAAATACTAATAAAGTTCCTTATAAAGTACAATTTATGGTCTACAATGCAGCAGTCAAAGTTGTGCTTTTTTTACCTCACTTAATTTTACTTACAGTTAGTGGATGGGGTCAGTGTACTATCAGCAATGATTTGGTTCCAAATAATCAAAGATAACGATACTAGCACTGAATTAAAAAACACACTCATAGCCAATATTATAATACAACTATTCAGAGAATTATAAAGAATAACTAGACATATAATTTTACTTCTTACGAAAGACAGATAATAAATTTAAAAATCCATTCAACATCAGTCTGTAGAAGATGCAAAGAGCTGGTTAGAAGTGATAGGACACTCATGAGTTTGCACTTACGTGAGACTTGAGTGGTAGACGTATATAGCAGGTGGCACATGTTTATGTATGCATGCATATGATATAGAAGGAACTTTAGTTAAGTATCAGGACAACAACAATTGTTTATAAATCATTTGTGGAAATACATTTCTCTTATGGACCAGCAACACTGAGAATCTCAAAATGTTTGATAAAGAGTTGACTTATTTCATCAGAAAGAATAACATTTCTATATATTACAGTTACTTATAAGGATAATATTTTTCATGCTACTATACACAGAAAGAATGTGCAAACTACCCAGTATGTTCATGTTAACAGTATGCACCTAAGACATATAGAGCTGTAGTTAAAAGTCAACTCCGTCGTGCTAGTAGACAACACTTCTGAGGAAACATTTTTAAGCAAAGTTCATAATATGGCAACAGGTTTTTATCTTAGAAGATATGACCAGAGAATGGCCGCAGATAATATTCACTTAGTAAATGCAGAATGCGAAAAGAAGGGTAAACATTATCTGCTTGGTAATAATACTATACATACACCTGTTACTGAAGCTGGGAATAGAAATAAATGGTCTTTGGGTTACATAATGAAGTTTAATAGATGTACTACTCAGGTGAAATAAATAATTGAAAGGAATTGGGTTATTTTACAGTCTGATAATGAGCTCATGGAAATACTAGGTGATAAACCTAACTTTATATATAAGAAAGAAAGAAACTTAAAACAATATTATGTTGTAAGGATTTGGCAGTTAATCATACCATAATCAGACCTATTTCCAGAAATTGTGCTACTATACCATGCTGCAATTGTGTTTTTTGCAAATATATCAATGTTGAGAATGTTTGTACATACTATTACTAACCAAAGCTTCATCTTCAACACTCCAGTTACTTGTAACAGTGAAAATGTGGTCTATCTTGCTAACTGTACAGTATGTAATTCTTTCTACATAGGTAAAACTAACCAAAAGTTAAAAGATACAATTTCTTCACATTTATCAGAAATCAGGAGGAAAATAGATATCGATGCTTTATATAAACACATTTTACTGTTTAATAATAGTCATATGTTTAAATTTAGTTTTACAACAGATATTCATAAATAAAAGAGGAGGTGATGTCATAAATAAAACTGAATGTGTAGAATATAAATGGATAAATTATTTCAGAGCAGACACATCCAGAGGTATTAATGTCACCAATAGTATTAAACCAATTTTAAAGTTAAAACATGATTATATCTATTATATCTTGGTTTTTAAAATAGAAATTTACATATGATATTTTTATATGGTACTTCTATATGATGTTGTACTTTATATGATATTGTTTTATATGACATTTTTTTTTACATATTGTGGTGTTTTATATATGATATTGTGTTTTTATATAATTTTTAGTGATTGCTGCTTTGTTGGATGGTCAGTTGATTTTTTTGTTCTGTCTTTCGGCTTTTCCCGGTTAGGGGTCACCACAGCGGAACTCCGGTCCGCTAATGATTGGTAGTTGATTTTTACGTGCCGAGTTACCAGCCCTGATGCACAACCTTCAATGAAGGTATGCCCATTCATGCACGTCTCCATGCAGAAGACGCTCTAGCTGAGAATCGAACCGGACAGTGATTTACTGTGAGGCGACAACGCTACCGCAGCATTGGCTTATGTTATAAAAGAAGCAATTTTTTAAACTGTTCTTGATTTGCACTGAGAAAGAGTCTATGTAGCTCTAAAACTTTACTTTGGAGTAAAGTGCCTCGATATATGAGACGGTTTGGACTTTTGTTTTTTTCTTGTGAGCATCCAGACTATGATATACTTTTCATGCATATGTTTTTGATTTTTACCTCTGTGTAGCTTTTTTGGTATATTATATTATACCTAATGGTATTATACTCTTGTGTATGATTGGTTAACTATGGGGGATTGCCAATGGACGATCTATGACTGGCCATGCTTCTGATTTACACCAGGATTGCTGCTCACTTTCTTTACAGGATTGGTCCTTTTCTGGGGGTGTGTCAATGTGATTGTTTTAACTGGTTTATTCTGTTTTTCATCCATTGTTCTGATGATGTCTCTTCAGACAAAAGCGCTCAACTGTCTACAAGACTATTTTAGCAAACGTCTGTGTTTTACCTGGTCATTTTTAATTTCTTGAACATTACTTTTACACTCCTGTGCCATTTTTTTGTTCAAAAATTTTTTTGAAGTTTGTTAATTGCTAAGCAAGTATTATGAAGGTACTTTCTGAGATGCTCAAGGATGTAAGTGTTCTGCAATATTGTATTGGTGTGAGATATTAAGGAGCATTCGGAGAATTGTTTAGATGAAGTATTTTGTAAATGAGTGTGGCAACTGTGAGGTTAGTTTGCAGGCAGTGTTGAAGTATTTGTAATTTCTGACAGCTCTAAGCAGTGCTGTCTTCCGGGCATACCACACACAAAGTGGCAGCATTTGTTAAGGCATGTTTGTAGTCCCTTAATACTTGATTGAGAACTGCAACATAAAATTGATAATGATGACAGAACAGTGGGAATGAGTGCAGTTTTAAAAGTAGCTTTTTTAAAATTTCTTGGTAAAATGGCTTCTAGCTGATTAAAATTTTCTGTACTTTTTTCTTGTGTGTAAACTGAAAGTTGGTATGGAATTTGTTCATACATTCACATATTCATACTTACTAATTAGGTGTGCAAGCAGAGATGGCATGGATGAATTTTATAAGTAGAATACATCCTTTCATAGCTACCAGTAACATTTGTCTGGTTGAAGTTAATACTAAGTCACATCTCATTAAGCCAAGGTCATTAATATATGTTCCGTGTTTTACATATTGTCTGCAGGCCTTATCACTAAGTCATCAGCAAACAGCAAAAAGCAAGTCAACGTGAATTAATTACAACTCCAGTGATAGCAGTTCTCTACATTATACCTTAAAGAAACAGCTTTTTGAGTACGGGGTCTTGATTGGTATGATGTTCAAAAGAGGATATTTTTGAGGTAATCAGTGAACCTTGAAGACTGACAGAATACAGACTGAAATGAGACAGCAACTGTACTACTATTTTGTAAGAGACACTGCCAAATGCTTTAGTCAGATCAATACATAGTTATTTTTATTGGTTTATCTGAAAATGTCAACTGGGGAAAAGCACTGATCCAAAAAGACTTTTTTTTCAGACACAACAAAGGAGCATTGGTTGGTTAGGTGACTTAACTAGAGTTATAAAGTAGGCAAATGTTGGCTGAGGGAGTCATCCCATGAACTACAGGATGAAGCTCATTAAAAGCTCATTGCCTTAATGTTCTGCACTAACTGCTAGACAATAATCCAACAAACTGGTTGCCTTTGTCAGAAGACTGCTTTTATTTATTTATATATGTATGTATATGTATATATTTATTGTTGAATGTGTTAGTCCCCCTTGCCTTGTCTGTAAAAAGAAAAGAAGATATTTGTTGAAGGTCTTAATGAATGCATGGGAAAAGGTGTTTAATAACATTTCTATGGAACAGAAATTAAATAAAATATCTAAGAAACTGAAGATCAATTATCTGGCATAAATGTAAATATAAATTTTTAATGACAACATTACAAACTAAATTGGAAAAAGTGATACAAAATTACAGTAGGGACACGTATCTTTGGTATTCAGGTCATGAGGATATTTGGCTGAATATGTCTTTATACTGTCTGAGGAAAGACTTTTGGTTTGAAAGCTTGAGAATTTTGATATTGTTGGTTTATTAATAAAATATTTGCTCTAGTTTCTTTGAGCCAAGTCTTTAAATTGTTTTAACAATCCCTCCAAAGGATGTCACATTAAGGAATGCTGCCCCCTTATGCTGCTGTGTAGTGGCAGTACTACAGGCATCAAAGGAAAGTTTGCTCACTGTTGAGCTGACACTAGCATTTCTACTATGTTCATACATATATAAACTATGAACAAAAGGAAACCAGTGTTAATGCCATTGCTTGACAAAAAATCCATTTTGTTAAATTAGAAGACCACTTGGCTGATATGTACCAGGCTGCAGACAAATGCTGTCAAAATAAAATCTATCCGAAGAATAGCCTTATATAATTATAGAGACTCAGTAACTCCAGTTTATATCTACAAATAGTTTGGACCGACACTAATCCTTTCTACTACTTTCACTGCTGTGTCAAATCTACTGTCAGTAAAGATCTTGCACAGCTCAAGCTTATTTATAGGATCATCAGTTACAAAACTTCGACTATGAATTAAAAAAAAAAAAGGAAAAACAAAATAAACTGTTGTAAGTAGGGGGCAAGCCACCGTGCACACTCCACACCCCCGCTACCTAAATATACCAACTCTGAGATTGCACCTCATTCAACAGAACAGAAACCTCCCCTTAATGGAGATTTCCATTGAAATGCTCAAACTTGTCCAAGTTTGAACTTATGGTCTCAACCATATAAGGTTCAAAGTTGTACAAGTTCGACTATGTGATAGCCTCCTTACTGCTGACTGATGTTCTTTCACAGAACTAAACCTCTTAATTATATACCTACAATCATATCATGGCACAACTCCTAATACACAGATATATTACAAAAGACCTTCAAATAATTTGAAGATTAATAGCACTAGCCAACCAGCCTCCTCCCACATACATCACTGCACCCTTCTTAGTTAAACCACTGTCTTACGTATTACATGGAAGGCCACTTTTCTCCTCAGCACGACCATCTACAAATTCCTAAAGAATGATTTCTTTCTTTATTTTGACAGCAAACTTCAATCAGTTTCAACAAAAAACCCTCTGAGATCACAAAACTCTTAGTAGTCATACCCTATTCAAATCCATCTTCTGGATATGTAACTCTAACAGTCCTTTCTACAAGACAGGCATAGTCACCCACAAGTCTAACTTTAGTTAAAAAAATGCATCTGCACTCTTTGCCTCTAAATCAGCTGTTTGTGCTCTCCTCAAACACTCTACTCCCCTTCATATACTTCAGGAGCATCTGACATAACTACATACATTCCACAAGTCATTTTATCCTTTATATCTTGCTGTACATTGGCTTGTACCTTATTCTCCACCTTTATAATATTACTCTTTTATGACTTAACTTTGTGTATACTCACACTATGTGTAAAGGCATTTTACCATCTACTTAAACACTTCTTATTTATAGTATAATTACATGCAGTTTCATAATTACTCTTACTGAATTACTTGATCAGCCTATACCAATCTTTTTTAACTATTCTTCTTTTTTTCCATCTTTGCGTCCGATACCTCTTAAATTTTATCTCCAGATTTATGAATAAAGCAAAAAATAATAAGGAAAAGGGTCTCAAATAAGGGGCACTGTTTAATTGCTGGTTCTAGTATGTATGAGAGAATTTCAAAATAAATCCCAGTTTAAGGAGGAATGGAGCAAATGTCTGAGAACAAATTAGGAATAGCAGTCAAGAATATGGGCATATGGAATGAATATCTCTGCCCCAGATTATGGCAGGCCAGTTTTCTTTGCCAATAATCAAATGAACCCACACAGAAACAAATAAATATTTAATATATATATATATATATGCACTGGTTAAGCTGATGTGTTGCAAATTTTGCTAGTAGTTTACAAAGAGTCAAGAGAGTAAGGCAGTGCAAAAATTATCATAGGTAGTGGAATTCTTTACTTATAGAACAATTTCATAAGTTAGGAGCTGTGCCTGTTTTGAAGAAAAGTTTACTGAATCTTAAACTAAGTTATCAGTGAAAGCACTGGATGCACGGAGAATCCTGTGGTATGCAATGCTGATCCATGTGATACCTTGTTATAAACTTCTGGAGAAAACTCATAGAAGGCTGTGGAAGTTACAGTTTGATCTATGTTAAGTCTTGTAGGCATAGTAGAGAAAGGTGAGAATTGCTTACTTTGGATTTCAAATTCCATGTGAGTCAGGTCAGTTATTGTATTAGTGCTTTGCTGCAAAAAAGCTGATTTGTTGGGTATTAATACTAAGTTTACCCAGTTTGTTCCATAGTTGTGTTGTGTAAATGTATTTCTGATGTAGTTATATTTCACTTAATTTATATCACATTTTACATTTCTTAGGTTATAATAATTTATTAAATAAACAGTGATTGTGTTAGCTGTGCATTTGTAACAGAGTTCAATTTGAATTTGATGCATTGGTTAAGATCTGAAGTAAAATATGGCTAACAGTATTGCTTAGTTTTTACAATGCAGTTTGGGGAGTATTAAGTAAAACCCTGATGCGGTAGTGTTTCAATATAAAATGAGCAACAGGGGATCAGTCAGTGATGGCCAGTTCTATAAGTGGGAGTGGTATGAAATATTTATATGGACTCCTTTTCTCAGCCATCTTGAAAAAGGCAGTCACTTCCTGTGTATCCTTGTCTAGTGTGGGATAAAAAGGGAGAAATAGCCATAATCATATTTCTAGGCAATGCTGTCAAGTATATGCAGCATTCCTTCTTACCCCCTACCTGCCAAAGACAGTCACACTTAGACAAAACTGAAAAAACAAATAGGACATATTTGCTATCAGACATATATAAAGAGAATGCATCTTTATCCAGCCCAATAGATAGCTACCTGTATATGCATCATTCTGATGACACAAATTCCATATAACTACATCTTACAGTACTAAGATATCATTCAGATCCAACCTAGAAACAGCACATACAATTAAACACATACTACTTATTACAAAGCACCTACTTATATCAGGAAATATACACCCAAACCCAGGCCCACTTAATACCCCACTCTCAACCAAACAGAACTCTGACCTGCTAATTCTCAACATCAACACCAGGAGAATATCCAATAAGCTTCCAGACCTACATGCATTTATAACCCACTACTCCCCAGACATACTAACCATCACTGAGACCTGGCTAAAACCCAATACCCAAAATGAAAAAATTCTCCCACAGAATATAACATCTTAAGACTGGATAGAGTGGGCAAGAAGAGAAGCGGAGTTGCAATATTCTTTAAAAATTCTCTCAACATTAAACCACTAAAAATCCCTCTACCTAAGTTTCAAAATGCTGAAATATTAAGTACAATTCTATATGTAAACAACACCAAAAAAAAATCAATATTTTCTCCTGTTACATTCCTCCAGGAAATAACTCTCCCATTATTGAAGAAATATTACAGTGGATCTCAGAGAATCTACAACAGGAAACTATCTTACCAGGTGACCTAAACACTGACTAGATAGCCTGTAATTCTAACAACTCCACTAATCATATTATTTTATTTGTTTTTTCTCAGCTCATTCAAGAACCCACTAGACCTGATAAAAAAAACATAAACAATCCATTCTAGATTGGACACTAGTCAATTGCCCCAAACAAAACTACCAGGCAGGTTGTCTACCAGATAGTCTCAGTGACCACCTTCCCACTTTCCTCTTATGCAAACATATTAACATAACCAACCCCATAACTTTTAGGCAAGTTAGAGATGACTGTAAAATAAACATACATGACCTTAACTACACTCTAAAACAAACTAACTGGGAACCACTACTTACCCTAGGTATAGACAAGGCCGTTAACTACTTTAATAGTACTCTCTTAAATGTCCTTAACAGTTTTGAACCCATTAGAAAAATTAGGGTCAAGACAAACTATGCACCATGGCTAAGTAACGACACTACAGCCCTACTAAAGTCTAGAGACAAAGCTTGGAAAATATGGAAGAGGGATAACACTAGCCTAGCCAAATAAAATTTCCAACAACTAAGAAATCAGGCCAAAAAAACAAAACAAACTGGATAAAAAGAACTACTTCCTTAATGCCCAAAACAAACACTCGAAAGACCCCCAAAAGTTTTGGCATGCTATCAACTCCCTTCCAAAACCAGGGAAAACTGCCACTTCATCCCCCTCTTCCAACAACAATACCAAAGACATAGCATTGCAATTCTATCACTATTTCACAGAATCTATCTTAACTCTATCCTCCCAACTATCCAATAATAACCATACACATATGGCTACCAAATGCTCAGATAACAATCCCTCCTTCATTCTTTCACCCGTTCCCACTTCCACAATTAAAAAAACTCCTCCTAAAACTGAAACCAACCACCCTTGCAGCAGACTGTCTACCTGCAAACTTCCTAAAAATTACTGCTGAATCCCTATCTTACTCAGTCTCCATCCTCATCAACCGCTCCATAAAGGAAGCATACATCCCCCAACTTTGGAAAGTTTCTTACATTATTCCTCTTCATAAAGGTGGCACTTCTTATGACTTCTCAAATTACCATCCTATTGCCATTCTACCCCCTTATCTAAACTGCTTGAAAAATGTATTCAATCTCAAGTTATGAAATTCCTAAATTCACACAATCTTCTCTCTTCCACACAACATGGCTTTCGGCAAAATCATAGTACAACAACTGCCATTCTCTCTTTCGCCAACTTAGTCAACCTACATAGAAATAATAATAATTTTGCATACGCAGTACTTTTAGATCTCTCCAAAGCATTTGACATGGTCTCACACTCCAAACTACTAGACTCTCTAGCTTCCCTATCTTTTTCCCCTTCTACTGTTGACTGGTTTAAAGCTATCTGTCACACAGGCAGCAATCAGTCCAATGGCAAGGCAAACAATCTCCTTTACTCCCAACTACAATAGGCATACCACAAGGCTCGATATAATGCCCACTTCTTTTCTCCATGTTTACAAACAATCTAAACACCTCCACCCAGCATGCTTCACTTATACAGTATGCTGATGATTCAGCTCTCATCTGCTCTGATCCATCCATTTCCACTCTTCAACAACTCACTCAAGAATCTTTCAGTTCTGTGGAAAGTTGGATAACTGATATCCAACTAATCCTTAAACCCAACAAGACCAAATTGCTACTTTTCACTCTCACCAAATCTATAGCTACCCCTCTGTCCTTTACAATCTCATCAAAAAATGGCACTACTGTATCTCCCTCTGAGCACACCAAACTCCTCGGTGTCGAAATCGACAATAACCTCCTCTTTGCCATCCATATCTCACAAACTGTAAAAAAAGGTCCATAAAAAATGGGAAAACTGTACAGGCATAGACAGCTCCTCACATCAGGCATGAATCACTCTAGTCCAAACTCATCTATTGTCCACCCTAATGTATGCCGCACCAATTCTCACCCTAGTCAGAAAACATGATCTTGCCAGGCTGGAATCATGCTATAATAAAATTGCCAGGTTTGCTTATAACTCCACTTTCCAAACCCATCACTGTGAATCTCTAAGGGGGCTAAAATGGTTAGAACTTCCCCAGCTACTCAATTTCCATCAGTTAGTAATTGCCTGTAATATAGTCAGATATCCTGAGGAAAACCCCAGCATTAAGCCAGGTACTTTCTCTCTACAGAACAACTCGTCTTCTCCACTCTACTGATACATCACTCCTCTGCATCTCTAAGTCCAATAACAATGCAGGGAAAGCTCTATTTTCCCATAGCATAGCTTGAACCTGGAACACCCCCCCACTTACTTCTGCCCCCACTAACACGCACTTCAGAAATGCACTCAAATCACATTGTACAAATAAATGGCTATGTCCATGCATTACATAAATTTCACAGCCTCAGTATACTACAGACAGTCCTTGCAACCATATCTACTGTAACCATTTTACGGTTAAGTATCTTACTGTTGACTAACACAAATGTTTTACCATATGAATTTATTTTTTGTATCCCATCTTATAGATTGCTGTTATAAGTGTGATTGTATGTGACTTTTATCCCTGTATTTTATCTCACTTGTTGCTGAAAATATTTATTGTTTAGGTAGGATTGTATGTGACTTCTTATCGCTGTACTTTACTTCACTCATCACTGATATATAGGTTCATAGGTGAGTACTAGGCTAATGGTCCTGGGAGCTTTACAAGCCTAGCCATAGGATTACCCAGGAATAGTACCACCCGACATTAGTTCCAGTGCCTCTGTCAAGTAGAGCCACTGGAGTTATCCCCGGGGTGAATTTTCTGTTACCCATCCACTCATCAATATTTCTCTTAAAGAGGGTCAGTGAGGTGCTCTGTTTGACATGTATGGGAAGTCTGTTCCATAACATGGGCAGTCTCTGGGTTATGAACTTGTCCCTCCAGCATGTTCTGTTAATTGTGGTAATGTGGTTGAGGTCTCTGGAGTGTGTGGCATGGAGGGATTGGGATTTCTTTAGATGTAGCATTTCTAACAGAGCTGGGTCAGACATAGCTTTGTAAGTCAAGCAGAGATCGCCTCTAAGTAGGCGATATGAGACAGAGAATAGTTGGAGTTTTTTTGAGGCTGTCCATACAGGACAAGTGTTTAAGGCCTAGGATCCTCTTTGTGAAGTACTTTTGCAGCCTCTCCCATTGTTGCAGGTGTCTAGTGAGGTACATGTCAAATGGGGCATTATACTCGATGACTGGCCTAATGAGGGAAGAATAGAGGGAGACAATGACTTCTTTCTTCCTGGATGCAAAACGCTTAGTAATGAGATGTGCCACATTGAAGGACTTTCTGACCACAGTGGCAACGTGGTGATCAAAAGAGAGGTTGCTGTCAACCTGTGTTCCCAGATTGGTTATAACACCTGTGTTCAGTGGACTACCATCAATGTGGTAATTCATAGGAACTGGGTTTTTCCCAAAGGGGATGACGACACATCTTTTGACACTGAGCTTAAGGCCATGGTTCTGACACCAGTCATTGGTCACAGTGAGGCCATTTTGTAGGATGTCAACATCACTTGGGGAGTTAATAATAGCTCCCAACTTGCAAGCGTCTGCAAACTTTATCAACCAGAGTCCCTTCCTGTTGGCCTGGACTTCAGAGGAGTAGATATCAAACAGGAGAGCACCCAAGACCAAACCCTGTGGGACTCCACTCGTGACTAATCAGCAGTCTGACTTGGAGTCAGCTACTTTCACACTGTGGGTTCTATCTGCAAGCCAGTCTAGTGATATAGGGGTTGATGCCAAGCTTAGTGAGTTTTTCTATGATTCCTGAGTGGGGAATGGTATCAAAAGCCTTGGCCAGATCAAGGTAGGCTGTATGAACCACCTTGCCTTCATCCACAACTCTGGTGACTGACTCAAACAAGTCAACCATGTTGAGCAGGCATAATCTACCCTTCACAAAACCAAACCGTGTGGGATCCAGAGTTTGGAGATTCCCTATATCCTTGTTTATTAGGACCTTGATGATGCGTTCCATAGCTTTGCATATCAGACTCATCAGGCTAATGGGGTGATAGTTCCCAGGGCCTGTAGTCGTTCCTCCTTTATGGAGAGGGATGACTGTAGCAGTGCACCATTCGGCAGGGACAAAGCCTGAGGTGAGGCTGTGATTGAACAGGGCACACAGGTGAGGTGCCAGTTCACTCTGTAGTTCATGTAGAATACAACCAGGGATATTGTCAGATCCCATAGAAGCTGTATTCTTGGCCTTGGACAGTGCTGTTTTAACCTGTGCAGCAGTAATACTGGGTGCCTAGCAATCTACTGGTATTGTGACTGGTCCTTTGGGGGGGGGGTGAGAGGGGTAAAGTTGGCACTGACTCTGTCGGCCAGTATACTGGCAATATCTGTTGACTCGGTATAGGAGGTACCATTGTGCAGTAGCTCAGAGCAAATCTGGGTACTGCCGTGAAGATTCTTTACATAACTATAGAAGGTCTTGTGGTTGTCTTTACTATCTACTGCAATTTTGTTTTCATACCTAGCTTTAGAGGATTTGATGAGGGATCTCAACTTTTTGTTGAGGCAGATAAGGGAGTTGTTCCAGTCTTGGGACTTCACCTTATTCCGCATCAGGTTCCTCCTTCTGTTGTAGAGTTTGTTTATGGCAGGGGACCACCAGATTGGCTTCCTTTTTTGGAGGAGAGTGTATTGGTTCTATTGAGTATGGAGAGAGCCATGCTTTTGTGTACGTGTTCGTACAGTGCATTGGTGTATGATTCTGCGGTCACGCAACCGCAACTATTCTCCATTTGCATGGGTGCCATGAAATTAGCCACCTTTGTTTTTAGGATCCCAAAGTTAGCTTTGGAGACGTTTTTCATGGTGGTTACCTTTGCTGTGGGGGTGGGACGGATGTTGATTTCCAAGGTGATTAGTTTGTGGTCGAATCTAACAAGGGAGGAGCTGACTATTGGTGTAGAGCAACGGTCGCTCATGTTAGTAATGACCAGCTCAAGGATGTTGCTACCTCTAATAGGGGGTAAGAACGAGCTGGTCCAGGGTATTGGAATTAATGAACTCCAGGAAACGTTGGGCAAGTGTATTGGTACATGAGTAGTTTACCCAGTTAATGGAGGGGTAGTTGAAGTCAACTAGTAAGAGAGTGTTAGGTAGGACCTATGTGGTTTGTACTATCTTTTTGATTGTAATCTCACTGTGGAGCTTTTCTCATCGGGCCTCTGCTGTAAATGTACCTGTGCCTAGTCGGACCATCCTGGTTAACAAATGTAAAATAAAGTAAAATAAAATAAAAAATAAATAAAATGAAATAAAATGTTTGTCAGGAAAATGAAAAAAATGAAACAAGAAATAATTACAGTAATCCTTGTTGTCTTCTTTTCCAATCACTCAAGTTATGAAACTGAACAAAAATATCCATGGCTTAGGAAAAATCTGAAATGACCATAAAATGCATCAAGTCAAGCATTTATTCAAACTTTCCATACAATTACATTCCTTTCCCCTCCACCTGGAAGACAGTCATTATTATACCTATCCCCACATCGAAACCTTCTACCAATGCAGCAGTTTATTTCCTAATCTCATTCATACCTCAGCTCAGCAAACTACTTAGAAAAGTAACTTAAGATCCAACTACAGAATATGCTTGAAATATACACTTTCCTCTCTGGTCAGCAAAACCACTTTACCAGAATTAGAAGCAGACTGGCAGATGTCCTCACCTTTACAGAATTCATTGATTACAGCAGTTCAGCAACACCTCCTGACTAGTATATTTTTCATTGCCCTATCCAAAGCATTTGACAGATAGCACTAGTATATTTTTTTATTGCCCTATCCAAAGCATTTGGCAGATAGCAACACTTTCCTTTCAGAATATTTTAAGAACAATAATTTTACAATCTTTGTGCTATTTTTAAATATTGTAAACTTATTGTTCTGAAAATGCTTTGTAATTCTTTGGAGCTTTTCTCCCCAGGCCTTCACTGAAAATGAGTTCCTACCCAATCAGACTTTCCTGGTATAATCAAACATCAATCAATAAATAAACACATCACCATACTTTAACTCTGGATTATCAGAAGTCTCCTGGTTTACTAACTACCTGTCCAACTCTCTATAAGGATTAGATGGTGTTTCTATCATACGCCTTAAAAAGTCTAGTGTGCCTCAAAGATCAGTGTTAGGGCACATCCCTTTCACCCTATGCATCAGAAATCTCCCCACACAGCTTCAGGGCTCCGCTGTGCTGATGATGCAGTTAACTAGAAATCAGCTTCATCCTATGCCACAACTGGTAAGTAGTTTCAAACTGACATTAACAACTCCTCCCAAATATTGAGAGAGAAAGCACTAATTCTTAAGCTGCGAAACACTAAAGCTAGGTCATTCAGCATCACAGTGAGTCTGCACATCACTGCCACTATCAATCAGTCTTGACAACTTCTGCACAGAACTTGTAACTCAGTTCAAATACTTGGTCATAGCTCCCGATCTTTCCACCTGACACTGACCAAGCAAATCTTTCTTCTAAAATCCAAACTAAATGAATTATCAAAGCCCACTACTGCATCTCAACATTTCTAACACCTGGGAGAAGGAACATAATCAGCAAAGATACACTGCAACCCCACTGGAATATGGCCTGCCTTTGATAATTTACTTTAAAAAAAATGCTTCTCATCTGCTGACACTCTCACATCAAAGAAGTACATTTTTTAACTTTTTTCTTTTCACATGAAAATTGGCTTCCCACTAACATCCCCACCCCCACCCCACCCCATCCCCAGTGCAGCTCCTCCATCACATCATCCAACTTGTTACACAAACACTGGTTGTCTGACCACAGTCAGGACCCCATTTAGTTATGGCAGTGGACAAAGGACTCTAGCTATACAGTTGTGACAATAGTTTTTGTGCCTGATATTTCAAGGTTAAATGACATACTGATCCCAAAGACATACCTATGCATGCACCGTATTTGTCTTTTCAGTTTTTCCTGGTTAGGGGTTGCCACAGCATAACTCCGGTCTACTAATTATTGGCAGTAGACTTTTTATGGCGCTGAGTTGCCAGCCCGAAGCCCAACCTTCAGCGAAGGCACGCCCATTCATGCATGTCTTTTGGAGGCTACTCGACCGCGGGGAGGACATGCAGACTCCACATAGAAGGCACTCCAGCCGTGACTCGAACAGGAGAACCTCTTGCTGGGAGGCAACAACGCTACTGCTGTACCACCGTGGCTTCATACTTATGCATGCACCATACAGCCAGATATTCCTTAATATATTATTCAGATGCAAACCTGTAGATAGTTTGGTAATGTTGCAATTAAATAAAAGCTTATTCTATATTGCAGTTACACATTCTGGCTTTTTATAAACATAAACTATACAAGAATACTACTATAGATGTTTACAAGATGGGGCAGAAACAATGCTTTTACTGCAGTTCAAACAAGATACTAAGCAACATTATCTATTCAACAACTCAAACAATTCAAAGTTGGCATTATGGACTCTACAAATACGACATCAATTACGGTGTCAACTCCTGCACTTTTCTTACAGTTGCATCTGCCTCAGCACTGTATTATAAATACCAGTCCCCTCTGGTCAGTTTTCGTTAATGGATTTGACAGCACATAGAGAGAGATAGATCATTACTGTACTTTAGCTTGCAGTGTCACGTAGCCAGTTTGCATAAGATACTTATAAAATCACTATATCTCACAGCTATACCTCAGTATCAGAATCATCAGTGAATATGCTTGTATTTCAAAACATCCTTCAATTAATTTGTATTTTAAGTGGCAAGGCTGCAGCACAGATTAAAGCAGCAGACTTCTTGTACAGAAAATGCATCATAAGGAATAATTTTATAATAATTTATCTAAACATGAATAGCAAAAATTAGGATATGCCCCTAATTTGTTTTCATGGTTTACAAAGTTTATGCCATGATGTTTTAACATAAGGGAAGAGTCTGTGAGCTGCTGATATCAGACTCAGTTAAAATAACATGCAAATGACTTTGAGGTTGTTAGACAATATCAGCACACCTGATGACAAGTTTTCTAATACGTAAACAAAGGATGAGTCTTGAATGAAACCTGTAAATTTGCTTTCTTGAGCACTTCAGGTTATACTGAGAGAATGCTTGCCTTGTATTAAACTTTAAACATGAACTAGTTGAAATATATTCCCCATGATAGTTTGCATTACTGCATATAACAAGTTTTGCTCTTCAACATTAGTTTGTTGTAGGTGCTCTGACTAGTAACCCTTTTTCTCAGAATTATTGCATTGAGTTTTCTTTTTGGTTTACAATTTGAATTTTATATTTTTAGCATTTCCCAATTAAGCAATCAAGTTTTATCTGCAATAACAACATAAGCTCATTCGTTCCGAGATCAAGACATTGCTATAGTAAGCGTAAAAGAGGACAAACGTGTATATATGTCTGCTGTCCAGCCTTTTGCATACACAAACAGAATCTTTGCTTGCAAAATAATTAAAGTCAAAGATTACCTATACTATATTTAGAATTAGATGCTTCATCTCCCAAACCCTGCTTACACTAAGCAAGGGTACCAGAACTTCCCCCGGATTCAGCAAGCAGCCGTGCAGGAATAAGTTATTCTTGCATGGCAGGGACCATTTCTGTTCAGCACAGCAGGGCACAATGCATATGTATGAAGGCGCACTGCCATGCTCTAAAACGGACATGGTTCCAGAGCTCTCACAATACACATGCCCCCTACACTCCAGAATTGTCTTTTGGCAATTTAAAATGAGTGAGAACGCTCGTAACACCCCAATCCGTTAGGATAAGAAATCTGGTCAAAGCCATAAGGGACAATCGTCCCTACCAAGGCAAAAGTTGACAGAATAACACATTTAGCATAAGCACATAGCGTACACTCCCAATCCATCAGAGTAAGGAATGTGGACAAAGCCAAAAGGGACAATTGTCCCACAAAGCAGAAAGTTGATAGAATAATAGGTTGAGTATTAGCAGGGATATTCTGAAGGGTACAAATAAAAAAACGCAACAAATAATTTTTTTTAAACATGCAATAAAGTTTAAGCGTAGCTGCACGGTGTGCCTGTTGCTTAGCTACACTTATTCCAGGTTACACAGCACAAGAAGTTAAATAGCAAGAGACATCCAACATAAACATCATTGCAATAGTGTAGTGGTTAGCGTGTACCTTTCCAAGCAGCCATTCTCAGTTCAATCCCCACTGTTACCAATTTGCATTTTACATGTGAAAGTAGTACATAAACATTTTTTTTTTTATAATTAACTACTAAATACCATATATTTGTTAACCAGAGTACTGTAGTAGGTCCAGATGTGAGATGTCAGTTTAATACAGTTGTGAAACCCCCATATAAACACAACTGCCCCATACAGTATTGTCACAGATGAATAAATGTAATGAAAGCACATTGGGGGATGTCAGGGACAGTAAACAAATTTATAATATGTAATGAATGATTAAGCAATCCCATACAGCAGATAGTCTATAAAATAAAAAAAAGCAATGCTAAGCATTGCACAGCTCTGTTTACCAGGTGTAAGCATTGTGTAAATATGACTGCTAAGCAATGAGTAGCCCAGCTAAGTGGATTTGCCCATTGGTAAGCAGTGCCGAACCTGTTCCCTTTAAGCACTGCCAACCTTAGCTAGGCAGGTTTGCCCACAGCTTAACATATTCAAAACCGTCCAATCACAGAAAACGGCAGGAAATCAGCCATATTTAAACCCTGCAGGTGGGAATACAGCTCATAACTGGTTGCAGCTTCCCACTGTAGGGAGTATGGCAGGTGTTGGCACAGCGCTGGGGCATACAGGAGTCCAAGATCATGGTAGGACTCCTGGTAAATAACCATGATGAGAGACTGCTGCAGGGTCAGTACCAGGGCTCCCAATATAAAGTGGAAGCCTGGGACTGTCTCACCCGTGATCTCACCAGTGCCACTGGTATCCCTCAGACTGGTGAGCAGGTCCGGCACCATTATGCCAACTGGAAGGAGAGGAAGAGGGAGCTCTTGGACGAGTGGGTCCAAGAAGCAAGGCAGAGGGGTGATGTTCCAGCAGTATGTAAGTATTCATATCAAAAGCTGTTTACCAAAGTCCAGCCTGTGTATGTGATAGATAGGTATGGCTAAATATTTCTCTATTCCCTTTACAGCTGCAGCTGAGCGGGCTTTGAATCAGGAAGCCCATGCCAGTAGACTGCAAAGGCTGTGTCGCGAGGCTGGTGAGTAACAATCCTGCTTGTAGTAGTCATACCAAATAAATATAAAGTAGTAGAAAATCACCCGGCACTGTAAAAACTGTGTCTGGGTTGTACTTAGTCCCATATAGGTGATATTATAATGGCCTGGCAATAATGTTCTAAATCCTGGACTGGATGTGTTTACTCTGGTATTGTATGGCATTTAGTGATGCAGTCTCTGAATAGTAATGTTGTGTTAACCACTGTTACCCACACTGTGCTACATAAAAATATGTCTAGGAATGTCTGTATAAGACTGTTGTAAGTACAAGGTCTGACTGTACAACCAAGAGAGACTTAGACAGAAAACACTGAAGGAACAGACAGCAGTTTCGAAATAGCTCACTCTGATGAAACTCAAATTGTTGTATTTTTAGCACAGACAGCCATGATTTGAACCCTGGGAGTGGTAATAAACAATATGCATAATCATACATCTCAACTGTACAGATTTTTGCAGAATGTTCAGATAATTGGCTCATATTTTTGACCTGTTCCTCTGTCTCCCTGGCAAATCACTGGGATGATCTCAGAATTGTAGTCACTAAATAATGACATACATTTGATTTCTAGACCTCAATTCCTTCAGAAAATGTATATTAAAACAAATCCTGTTACTCTAGCAACTGTCTAAAAGTTTACAAGAGCAGTATTCAAAACATGTCCTTATTTGTACCCCCATGTTGTCAAGCTTTGTCCAGATGTTGTGCATTAATAGATTGAGAGGTATGTGCATAATTACAACTAGGAATCTGGGAATATGTGTAGAAACAGTCAGGTAGTATTAACAAACATTCCCTCCACAGGTCTACCAGGTAAGAGAAGTAGAATTTATCTATAAGACAGTTGAAGTATACACTGTGTACAAACATACCACTGCCCAAACCAAGGCCATAATGTATTGTAATAATACCTGTAGAGTAATGATTAGAGCAATTATCATTAAAGTTGTGAGCACTGCAAGGATATATAAGCTGTTAATTGACATCTTTCTCTCTCTCTCTCCTCCACCATATCTGCAACAATAACCTAAACACACAAATCAATGGGTATGTTTACACCAAACCTACTGTTGGGACATATGTCCTATTGTTCAACAAATATTGAAATGTGTTTCTGTTAATGTTCCATGTTGAAATACTATCATTAATGGCCTCTTGCAATCAATGTAACTTGCATGCTATTGTAATGGCCACTGTGGTTCTATATATACATGTGTTCTGTTTGCTATGTAACTGTTCCAAATCTGGTGTTTTGGGTTAATGAGAATATCTATGCTTGCTGTTATAACTAATCCTGGATTGTGTTGACTATTACTAACCCACATATGTTCTAAAACTGCAACACCATAGCACGTACGGGAAGGACGGTCCCAGCGGACCCACCTCTCCTACCTCATCTGGCCATGGCACCGGTCCCCAGCACATCTGGGACCCACACCCAGGACCTTCTCGTCTGCTGGTCATGCACCACTTTCAAGTGGCACTGCCTCAGGAGATGGAGCTCACTCCCCCAGGAGTGGGTGTGGACAGGATCCTGTCACCCAAAGTCAGCTCCGGGCATTGGTGCGTAGCTAGCTCCGAAGGAAGTTTGGAGATCTGCTAAGCCAGCTTGAGGGCTATGTGGCCTAATTAGAGGGTCAGCCTCCCCCTCCTGCTCAGCCCGCAGCACAGCCACCTTCAGGGCTGTGAGGGTGCAGTGGTGACTGCCCATTGGTGGGGACCTCAGTCCAACTGTCTCCATTTGGGGGCTCATGGACTTCAGATTCCAAATACCCCTCCCCGCCCAAGGTGTTTACCCTCCACATGTCATATACCACTCCTGTATGCTGTCTGGTCTGTCTTCCTACCCAACCTACCTCCCCAAATATACCTATTATCCTTCCCCAACATCCCACTCTCACCTTAAAAAAAAAAAAAGAAAAAGAAAAAAACGGCAATCTGGCCCCCAAAAAAATTTTTGCCCCATACACAGCTGTCCATTTCGCACATGTGTCAACTGGACACATGTAATCTGGTCTAATTGGCTTCACAACACATTATTGTTGTCCTCACCCTTCTCTTAGGGGTTTGAGTGTCCAAATATACCTCCAAATTCAGTATATATGCACAGCTGTTGCTGTAGAAGAAATGGACAGCTATGGACCTTCCCTACACCCGTCCTGCACATCCCTAGCTACTTTCCCTATTGTCTTTCCCTCTGCTTGCCCCCTTTTTCACCACTTTTCTATCACCCCTTTTTTCTTTTCTTTTAAAGAAATTAGCACGGGGGTAAGCAGGGGTAAGCACTTTTAAGGAATTCTAAGGGAGATTAAGCCTGTTTGCATGGCACTAAGCAATGCCTACACAGATTAAGCACATTTCAGGGTAACTGTCTGTAAGCATATTTAACCGGAAGTTGCTTACCACCTCACAAACCTGCGCAAACCCGCTTACAACTACTTAAAAGTTCCTTAATCACTCTATATCCAACATTCCTTGTTCTGCCCAGCAACAAAATAACCAGCCCTTGCAAGTCTCAAACCCAGGACTCAGCACACCATAGCCACAGCAAGTTACCACTAAGCCATTTGAGCTATAAATATGTGTGATGTTTTCACACACATATCATGCAACACAGTCATTCAACAGTAGGGAAATGTACATATATATATATATATATATATATATATATATATATATATATATGAAAGTCCAAGTAAAATAGCTAAGAGGCAACCGCAGCGTGACAGCAAATCCAGTATAGACAGCTATAAACAAAGTACGATATACTCCGTTTGTAAATAATACTCCGTTTGTAAAAAGTAGTTCTGATTTTATTTGTAATGCAACAAGTAAGCGCTTTCACATAAAGCTTCATCAGACCGTTAAAATTCAAAAGTTTTTCAAAAATATCCTTTTTATATAATGATCATGTGTTGGAACCCATTAATCAATTAAACATTTAAAGGTGCATACTAATACTAACAATATTACTAAAATGCCCTTCTTTCGCTTAAAATTAGGCACTCAGAAGGAGTGAAAGCTGCTACCACAAGTAATACATTTTCTGTAATGCAAGTAGCTATCTCAGTACTCGAATATATACTTAGTCAATTTATAACTAATTTTTAAACTAATCCATTTCAAATAGGTCTATATATTGTGCTATGTACTGAGAGTAGTTACGAAAAAATGCGTGCATCGTATCTACGTATATTATATATGTAGCCTACTGATTACTCGTTTATGCATCATCCTAATCTTAGAAAACATCTCAATTATGAAGCTCTGCAGAACATACAGTGTCTAAATGTAGATTGGAATCTAAAACAGTTAATCGAGATGTAACTGCGCAGCGATGCGCACCTTCAAGCCAGAATTAAAAAATGCAAAATATATATATACGCATTCCTGTCCAAACTATATTACAACTACCCTAAACCAAAACCAAAAATAAAAATAAAAACAAAGACAGTTAAAAACAGACAGTTATGTGATAATACTTAGACTGCTCATATGTTCAGTATGCACAACACCCATTCTTCACTACCTCACATAGGGTCCCAGTCTTTGGAGATCTAACTGATGCGTGTGAATGGCGTCTTGATTACCATACTCCATATAGCAGGCATGTGCAAGTAAACAACCTACTAGTTATGCAATAGTATACACTTCTAGGTTGGAATTAAATGTATAAGGAATACATACATTCCTATCTGATTTATGATGCAGCCCAAATGTAAAGACAATGCAAAGGCACTAACTTGTGCAACAGCACTTAAACTAATGATATAGTCCTACACCATGGAATCATACAAATAATTAGTGATGCGCATCCTGTATGTTTTTTAAAATGTGAACAAGACACATACTAATTCCATAGCCAAGTTCAAGGGATTACGTCTGAAAAACAGTATATATATATATATATATATATATATATATATATATATATGTGTGTGTGTGTGTGTGTGTGTGCGTGTGTAGTGCATTCGGACATCGGATCCACACTCTGAACCTCTCAATGCTACACATCTGACCAAAGACACTGTTAATGGGGGTGAAGGGGCCAAAATAGGGATCTATTGTACTTATTGCCATTATCCCTTCCTCTACAGCTGAACTGTTCTGTCTTGCAACAAAATAATCAGCAGTTGCAAGTCTTGAACCCAGGACCCTTCACACCACAGCAAGTTAGCACTAAGCCATTTGAGCTGCAGATATGTGTGATGTTTTCTCAAACATATCATGCAGCACAGTCATTCAACAGTAGGGAAAGCGGTGGTGCAGCAGTAGCAATGTTGCCTCACAGCAAGAGGTTCTCCTGTTCGAGTCACTGCTGGAGTGCCTTCTGTGTGGAGTTTGCATGTTCTCCCCGTGGTTGGGTGGCATTCGAAAGACATGCGTAAATGGGTGTTCCTTCATTGAAGGTTGGACGTCAAGCTGGCACCTTGGCGTTCGTGAAAATCTACTGCCAATTATTAGCTGACTGGAGTTCCGCTGTGGCAACTCCTAACTGGGAAAAGCCGTAAGACAATATATATATATATATATATATATATATATATATATATATATATATATGTGTGTGTGTGTGTGTGTAGTGCATTCGGACATCAGATCCACACTCTGAACCTCTCACTGCAAAACATCTGAACAAAGGCACTTTAAATGGTGGTGAAGGGGCCCAAAATAGGGATCTCTTGTAATTATTACCATTATCCCTTCCTCCACAGCTGAACTGCTCTGCCTTGCAACAAAATGACAGCACTTGCAAATCTTTAACCCAGGACCCTGCACAACACAGCCACAACAAGTTACCAGTAAGCCATCTCAGCTGAAAGATGTTGGGATGATTTCTCTAACATATCATGCAGA
Organism: Protopterus annectens; assembly: GCF_019279795.1. Lineage (NCBI taxonomy): Eukaryota > Metazoa > Chordata > Ceratodontiformes > Protopteridae > Protopterus > Protopterus annectens. Next base: position 934,921,137 of record NC_056744.1, read on the forward strand.
ACAGTCATTCTACCAAAGGGAATGTATAATGTGGAAGCACTAACATTCTAATGATACAAACACACACACACACACACATACACACACACACACACACACACACATATATATATATATATATATATATATATATATGTACAAATATATAAATATATAAATACTTATAGATATATATAAAGAGAGTATATATATATATATATATATATATATATATATATATATATATATATATATATATATATATATATATATATATATACATACATATATATATATATATATATATATATATATATATATAGGGCACGGCATATCAAACAGCCATTATGAAAATGTACAGCCATATACCTTAATGTTTCTTATTACTGATATCCCTCACATGTTGTAACAGACTAGGTTAAAAACATTTAATACCCCTCCCCCATAAAATGTCTTACAAGGGCATATAACAGTGTTCTCCATACACTGACCTCCAGACTGTACAGGGTCACACATGTTTTGTCCAGCTATAGCCCTCATATATATGGACCCTACCCCACAACTTGGGTGGGAGTCCACAACATCACTGGAATGATAGCAGGAATGTCAGCACTAAATAATGATATACCACTACATAACAGCCTCTTACTGCATGACATATGGACAAAGCCTGGTATATAGGTGGAGGATAGAGGGTGAAACACAGGGCCATATTTGAAATATTGCTGTTATAGACTGTGAAACTTGCTGGTGTTACAGGATGAGTTGCAACATACCCTTACTCAGGAATATGAAGTCAGAAACACAAATGGATGTTGACATGTATTGATAGCAATCAATGGAGAGAATGCCACTGATATGTCAGGGACAAGACCTGTGTGGGGAACAGACAAAACATAGCAGCCAATCCACTGGCCATCATGTGGATAGACTACAGTTGAGATCTATGCAGATTGAATTCCATGCAAAACCAGCATATACTCACAAACCCTGTAAAACTAGCAGTATTCAATGGATACAACAGCAATACTCACACACTGTCTCTAGGTCTGGAACCTTATACAAACATGTATTTGGGCTGTGTCCACAAGTCCTGCTGTAAGAGGTATAGCTACCTGCTGTCTGTAACACCGCTGCCCACACACATGAAGGGTGTCTTCCATACAGGAAAGGTAAAGGGACAATGCCCACATGATGTAGTTATTTATAGTACTAGGTTGCTATGACATTGGCTATTGGAAGACCTACACAGCTGCCTGCATGCAATTAGCAAGTGGGGAACAGAAATTGGCGCAGAGGCCATCACCTGAACATGAACATCACCTACAAAAAGCCATGCTTCAACCTACTCAAACAAACTCGATCCCAGTAGTGGAGAGAGAGAGAGACACACACACACACACACACACACACACACACACACACACACACACACACACACACACACACAAAGAACCTCAAATTCTGAAACAGGAAGACATCCTGTACACAGAAGGAGCCTGAAGATAAACCAGGTATGTACAACATGTAAGCATGTAACTGAATGTAGTAATTGGTTTGTAGAAATGGGATAGATGATTATGAAAGACATATATGTGCCATCAATACTTGCTGTAATGATGTCCTGCTGAACAAATGCTATGGACATAGTGTCTGTCTTTGTCTGCAGTTGACCATACCTGTCAACTGTGCAGATCTGCACAAAATGTCAAGATTTAGCTTTCATAATGTTTGTTCTGTTCCTCCGAACATCTATATTACTCTGGCAAATAGCTGAAGGTGGAAGTATTGAAGTCATGACAGATATATGAGTTTCAAACCCCACCACCTTCAGAACAGTTATGGCAATGTGAAATGTATCACGCACAAACTTCATATGTTTGTAATAGGCATATCTAAGATCTGTCCCCATATATCCTCCCCTAATGTTAGGCTTTGTCCACATGTGGTGCTCTAAGACGTGGATAGTTTGCGTCACAGCTGAGGAGCCTGACACACTCTGGGAAAGGACAGCTCACACATGGCAACCACTAGAGTGTCAATCAAACAGTTGTATTTGTGCCACTGCTAGGCCAGTTAATGGGATGTTGCCCATATCCATATGTTACCTGTGAATATGAGTATTCTACATGTTTGTATTGTAAATCTAGGATACCTATATAGGGCATGAGCATAGTAAAGCACTGTTGCAGATGTGTGTGTTAAACTGCATGTGATCTATTGAATTAATAACATTTAACTGTACAGTGTTCTGGACAAAGTTCACAGTTGTGACAGATATCTGTAGTCACTTACACATATACTTGTATTATGGCAGCTATATTGATATGTTATCAGAATTGACTTCCCTGATTTGTCACCCAATGATGTGGGCCAATGACCAGAAGTCCTGGTATAACAGGTTGAGATGTATGAATGAGCTGCAAGACTGCAAATACAGTGTGCCATAATGACATAGAACACAAATGTGTACCAGGTATCCCCTGAGCATGTGTATGAATGCGTATGTTCAGCTGAAAGGCACAAAAGTAATAACCTGGGTTATAAGCAGTCCAGAAAATAGGATGTATATGTTGCACATGTGTGTAATATCACTGTCACTGCATACAACAAAATAAAATGTGTACTGCTACTGATTGTTGCATTGCCATGACACTGATATGGATACTACAGTAGGCATGCTTATCACATAGTAATCAGAGAAGTGTACAACTGTGTAATGACTCACTGTCCATGCCTACCACTAACAGCTATATCAACACCCGTATACACTGGATATCAAAGTGTACACACCCCTGTTGGAATGCCAGGTCTGTGTGCTGTATACCAATGAGACCACAGGAAGTCAAGTCAAAACATTTCTCACCTCAAATGTGACCCATAACCTGTAAAATTCTATTTAAAAAGAAACAAAGCTGCTTCATGGAAGGTGAGCAACCACTGCCAAGTGAAGATGTGATATGACGTTAGAGTACAAACCAAGACAAATGGATGATGTAATCATCTCAGCAGGTATTTACACAGCATACCAGTGTAAGGATGTGCACACACATTCAACTGGTTTACTGTACTGAGTATTACTTCCCATATGCTGGAGGGACAGGTTCATAACCCAGAGACTGCCCATGCTATGGAACAGACTTCCCAAACATGTCAAGCAGAGCACCTCACTGGCCCTCTTCAAGAGAAATCTTGATGAGTGGATGAGTAACAGAAAATTCACCCCGGGGATAACTCCACTGGCTCTACTTGGCAGAGTTACTGGGAACTAAGGTTGGGTGGCACTGTTCCAGGGTAATCCTATGGCTAGGCTTGTAAAGCCCCCAGGCCCATTAGCCTAGCACACACCTATGAACCTACATGTTTCCAAAGGACAGGTTGTTATGTTCCCTATTGCACTGAGCAGGCTATAGGACACATCACAGGTGGAGATTGTGATGACGTGCTTTTGTGGGGTCATATTCCAATTGCACAAGTACCATGCATAGTAACAGGGGTGTGTATACTTCATATCCACTGTAGCTATATGGAATCAGCAGTACCTTACCAGTCCAACCATCCTCCACCAACGATAGAGTAATCCCCCTTGGTGGACCACCACCAAGACACAAATCACATAACAGGTTGCTATAGTGGCTGTACAGGGACACATAGGTGCAGACCACAACTTGGAAGCAAGTGCAGCTCTATCTGAGTAAGCATGTGGATTTACAGGTGACCTCCTGTAAGGCTGACTATGACTAGAAATCAGACACATGCAAACCACCAAGGCCATTTGCAACCATGACTACACATATGTACGCAGACTCAGAGCCAGTATCACACGTCGACCTGTACTGGGGGTAAAGCACACCTCATACACACATGCCATGGATAGAGGCAATCTACATCAGACAGGATAGGCGGGGATATGCATATCACCCACACTCCTGCCCACATCAGTGGTGAGCATGGACATAATGCCGACTGATGGCAACAACAGCAAGTCTCCATGGGGCATGAGGACATCGCAGTTTGCCTCCTACATGAACACAGGCATGTGCTCACAGTACGAAAGCGGATAATAAATAAGTATACGCTATTGCTGTGTTGCTTTGTCGCCTCTCACTTGCTTTACCTGGATTTTTTTTTGTTTATTTGGTATTTTCGTCTGTTTTTTCATGTGCTCACAGTCCCATCACACACTACAGTCAAACACACTCATGACACCGTCCACACACCATCCACATAGAAGATGACCACTGTCATTCCTCTACACAGAAATGAATGGTGTGTAGTGGATTATGCCATTAAGTGTCCAACATTGGGGAACTGGACAGGTCAGTGCCAGGAGTGCAACGTAAGATGTACAAGTCGTGATAGCTTACAGTGTTAAGGTATATTCTGGATTATTTGCAAGTAATACTCACTGTTGATGTGCACGTGGACATCTGTATGAGGTCCTTTGACCTTTTTGCCTGTTTATGTCTTCTAGGTACAGTGTCCCGGGAAAGCCTGCCCACATACACACCCCTGGAAAATGATGCTATAATCCAGTTCCTCATAGTCCATCATGCCATCTTCTTCAGGTGCAGGGCCCAGGATCTGCAGAAGAGGACTGCCCTGTACGAGCTCATTCACAGCGTATGAGCAGGTGCAGCATCACTGCATGGATCTGATCCACCACGCCCGTCAGAGTGCTGCTGCATTTAGGAGGGGCCAGCTAGCCACAGATGGGGGTCATGCCATGCAGCCCCCACTGACACTTGCTGAGGAGCTCCTCACCAGCCTTGGGGTACCAACCCACCAGCCAAACCAGCAAGCTGAAGACAGCATTGTGGAGGTGGGTGCCACCCACACAATGGACGAGGAGCGTGCAGGTAAGGCCCCAGGGCACATTAGTAGACCACTGTTGCTTATCCATTTTCATCTGTAAAGTATCTACATGCACATGTCAGATACGATAGTATGTTGCTGCAGTGGAGTAATGAACAGATGTGCATAATCTCTAGTATTGCGGATTTGTACTGTTGATGTGCTGAAATGCTGCTCCCACCCTGTACCAATGCCACAGGTGTGGCTACTGACATTACGTCTCTCACACAAATATTTAGGTCCCTCTGGTATACAACTGGGGCAGCAGCCTGTAGTTGGTGAGTATGGAGTTGTTTTGTTCAGGTTTGCCAATACACTGGCCATGTTATGGCCATGCTATTTACCATGCAAACATTTAACACACCTACCCATAATGCATGCCGTACATGTTTACTTATTGTTGCTGTTAACTGCACTGCATCACACTGGTCACCATGGTGGCATATCTGAAGGGTATGTGAGAGTCCTGCAGTATACCTAACAACCTGTCAGTGCAAGATGTATGGACAGAGATGAACATAATGGTGGGACAAATGGCCTACAGTAGGGAGGTTATTAATTGTATGCAGCTAAATAGATTTAATTTGAAATTTGAAGGTATACAAAAAGGTAAACAAGTTTCCTTTTTAGATGTAGACCTGGATATTACAAGATCACATGGATTGCATACTAAGGTACATAGGAAATTTGATGGCAATATTCAATATTTGAAAGACTCTAGTTGTCATCCTCCTCACACTATAGAGACCCTGCCATATGGTGAAATGGTACATATACATAGATTATGTAATGATAAAATAGAACTTCAAGAAGAGATACTTAAAACATGCAATATGTTCGAGTCTAGGGGTTATAATAAATGTATTATTACTACAGCAGTCTCAAAGGCTAGTAATAAGGATGTTGAAGGCCATTTTAATAATAATGGAGTAAATTTTAAACAAGATAGACATCAGTCAGATATATATTTTGTAACTACATATAGCTGCTTTAGTGAGATATTAATCAATTTGGCTAAATATTACTGGAGTTATATACAATCAACAAGAGATTCATATTTATGGATACCAGACAGATTAAAAATATCTTATAAAGTGGAAAGAAGTTTAAAAAAATTTTTAGTGAAAGGGAAATTTATTATGTCCCCCACAAATTTATATGTCATGACAGCCAGTCTAAGCACACAGGTTTATGGTAGAGGTAAGGCCTGTAAACATATTGTAACCAACTTTGAGAGTATTAATCAGCTCAAATTTAAAGTAAAGGGTCACTTTAAATGTGATATGGAGAGCATTATTTATGCCCTTAAGTGGCCCTGTGATAATTTCTATATTGGGCAGTCCAAAAGGACTTTTAAAATTAGACTACTAGAGCATATTCAAGATATTGAAAATGCTAAAGAATCTAGTTCAGTGGCAGTGCATTTTCAGATAGTACATCAGGTATCTTCAGTGGGTTTACAAGGAACTATTTTAGAGAAAAATGAACAGGCTTTTATAGATTCTTGTATTAAAAACAAACTTTTATATAAAGAGGCTCTGTATATACTGAAATTTGATACTTTGGTACCAAAAGCAATGAATGCTGAACTTAATTGGAGAGTTTTACTTTAATTGAAGTGCTAATTGATCTCAATTTACATATTAATTGTTTAATGGAGTGTGTTATAAATAGTGATTGTGTTTTTTAGTGTTTATCCTCCCTGAAGGCATTATTGCCGAGACGTCAGAGAGTAATTATTAGTAAAGATTTTGGAACTTTGGCTTGGTCACTGGTCTGTGGTTTCCGCTACAGTAGGGACATGTCTGAAACATTACCCTTGTACAGTGGCTACAACAGTGTATACACCACTATTACCATGGCAACTATTCCTGATCTAAACAACAGCAAAACACAATACCACATTCCACACCTTTTTTAACCTGTAATGTGATTCTAACACGAGCAATGAATGTGTAATATGGAATCCCATGTTAGAACAACAAATATGGGGAATACATACCTTCACAAATACTGGAAGCATGTGTGCACACATTCCAAAAAACATATTGTGGAAGCAGCTTGTGAGGTACTGACAGCATTCATTCTTCTTAAGTACACACCTTCCATCAAGTACAGGGCCTCAATGTCACACCACATAATGGTCTGCTGTCCAAGAAGTATGTCCATGACATCTGCCCACTCACCTGCAACAGAGACAGCCGTGGCTTGCATAAATCTTACAAACAATGAAATGGATCCCACATCTGAAAGTTAGCACTCAGGAGTGGGAAAAGTAGCCTTATCTAACCAATGCATATACCATGGCAAACAGTGCAGACAGTCATGTATGTGTGTATGAAGTATGGGACAGCATTAATGTAAAAAATAAACAGTTGCCCATCCAAAACAGATGACAACACATGTTGCAAACTGGTCATGGAGGCTGCCCAGAAACACGCAGAAAGATTGAGGGACTTGCAGGAATGTCTAGCAAGTACTGCCTGTGCAGTACCTGTGTCGACAATCACCTGGAATCTGCCTATGGGTTAGGGTAATCAGACAGAAGAGTTCTTCCAGAGGAAACATCATCCAGGGCTATCTACAGGTAGCATATGCATAACATAAAGTCTCCCAAAGGCATGTGTTGCAATGTGTAATGGTGTCATGAGACCAAGGCTGAAACCTACAGACATTATTCATAAAGATACATGTGGTGCACAAGCAACACCACTCCACCTCATGGCCACCATCCCCATTTTTACCTTGCTGGTGCCAATGTGCACCTTTAGGTTTGCTGTTCATTACCAGGAACTAGGCTGATAGACATGGCATTTGGAATTTGGAACACTGCAAAATAACACTCATGTGTGGACCATAGATGTAAAGCATCTGCAATAAGGCTGAGGATGGGAGGGGTGTCATCCTGAAACACAACAGTGAACTGAAGCATACATCCAAAGATTGCTAAGAATGGCTGTATCTTAACACAGTCAAGGTCATGAATTTTGATAGACATAACCCTGACTCCACAGCAATAGTGAAGCCACTGTGTGAACTCCAAGGGCTGTGTACATGAGCTGTCCTTGCAATCCGACACAGTTGGGGGACATTTGTAGGGCGGAGTGACCAAATAATGGCAAGTGAAGATGGGCCATGCTAGTATACCGCTTCCAGGAATATTGACTGCTGTAGTTCACTTAACAGGTGCTGCAACAAACCATTGTGTTAAGGGTGTGCACACTTATGCAACCCACATATTGTAGGCATCTCATCCAGCATCTGCACAACTAACACATTTGTTTGATACTGCATTGGACTGCACAGGTCATATGTCACATATCAGGTGTGTGTAATGTTAACATATGCAGTAATATGGCCACATTGCATACCATGGAAGAGGCTGGCATGTCAACAAGGGTGTGTACACTCCTCATATCCACATTAAGCTTTGAAGATTTCAGTGTAATTGTATTTTATTGCACATACATGCACTGCTGCTGATGAGATTTGCAAATCAGAGGTCAGGCATTAACTACTGACATCAGTCCTCATATCATCCCAGGTATGTGTCAGACAAACACACAGAGGCTATGAGTAGCAGAGCAAACATAACTGCCATACATATACACATTCAGCAATGGTGCGTACACTCGCCAGGTATGGTGTACAGTACATGCCAGAGTGCTGTACAGGTGCACAGCAATACTGTGTACATGAGGGCATCACCTACTAACACAACTCATGCATCACAGAGATGTATAATGTTGGTAACAAGGATTGAGTATGGCTGCAGTGCATGCTGTTGAGTGCCATATGTCAGGCATGTTGACTGTTGGGTAATGAGAAGTCTGTGTAATATCTTTGTGCCACCTCATCTGTAAGAGTGTGTTTGTGTGTGTGTGTGTGTGTGTGTGTGTGTGTGTGTGTGTGTGTGTGTGTGTGTGTGTGTGAGCGTGTGTAGAGGTAAACCATAATGTACAGGTCATAAATTACATTTTTTTCTTTGCCCCTCACAGGTGGCGGGGTGGGTCAGGGTCCCTCCTGCAGGCAAACTGATGTTAGTGTCCATACAGACTTTGACAATGATGATAGGCATGATGAGGGACAGGCAGGGTTGTCAGGGGCTAAAGCTGTGCCATCGGTTGACATATCACTTTTATCCACCCCATCGCCTCACACAGTCTCAATGCCCATACATACCCCATCACCATTAGCCATAGATGAGGGACAGTTGGTGGGTGGTGGCATGGAACAGGACATTATGGGGACTATGGCAAGTGTGTCTGTACACAGCAGCCATAGCCAGATGACCAGCAAGGTACCACACAGGCAGATGTACAGGGGTGCTCATAGGAGGGCTGCTGGCCATCATGGCCCTGGCAGAAGTGCCACAGCAGGTGTCACCAGATGCATGTTTTGGGCCATCATGGAGGCACAGGCATGTATGGAATGTTACAGCAGACAGAGTCTGAGGCTCCAGAGGGGTACTCATTCTGCTGTACTTGACAACATCCGTGATCTTGCAGGTGCCCATTGTTATTTTGCAAAGGTCCTGGATAGACGGTTGGGTGAGATGGTGGGAATCCTCAACCGTGTGGTGTCTGTGGTAGAGCATGTGGTGGGAGTAGGGCTGTTGCCACGTGGACGTAGGTCAGCAACACCAACAGGTGGAGGTCTATGTGGATGAGAAACAATTCACAGCCGCTCCCATAATGGCAGTACCAGTGCCTGGTACTGCAGGGGGGGTGCTGTCCATACCACAAAGTAGCAGGCCACGTGCACATGGTCCTGGCCGGTCCCAACAGGGATGCAGATCCAGTGGACAATTGCAATCATCAGGGGAGAGTACCATATCTGGGCCTCTGCCTGGGAGTGCCCGTGAAACCCCTGGCAAGCACAGTTCCCATGTCTGTGGCTGGAGATACGGAACTGTACACCCTGCCATGTATGGTCTGCAGCTGTACAATAAACCCCTGTATAGGGCAGCTACATGGCAGACATGTGTGTAAACACACACACACACACACACACTTCACCAACACAGCTAGGGCACCTCCATACCTACACACACCACATCTGCACAGCCCATTTAATAAAGAACCCCCTAACCCATGCACATGATGTCAACCAAATGGCTCAGCCTAGGCCTTTGGCAAACCCGCAGCACACACTATGCATATGACGCTACCTCTGCCACATCCCTTGTCATCCATACCATCAATGCAGGGACATGCTGATATGGTTCTGATGCACAGGGTGAATGTCCTAAGGTTTAGCAATGTACTGCTGTTTAACGTATTTTCAGCTGGAATGATTAATGCTTATACGTCAGGGTGTGTGTAGCTGTCCAGCCATGATGCATTATAGCTGTTATTAACACTGACTGATTGTGGTCTCCATAATGTATTCTGTTTGTGTTTTAGGTGTCTATGTGTCAGCAGGATGTTGGTCTGCTGTCCTGTCCTACAAGGGATGTAGCACTGTGGTGACACATTGACTGTGTCATATCCTGGGTGCAGCTGAACACAGGTAACAGCTCTGTATAACAGTTAATGCATGTGCCACATGGCTGATAGGTCTGAGGGGTGTATACAGGTGAGTGCAAGGTGGCTGATGTCAGCAGCTCTTCTACAGTGGACAATTGTAAGTGTACTGGGTGGCACACACCGAATGTCTGTGAATAACACACATACACACACACACACACACACACACACACACACACACACACACACACACACACACACAGATGCTTTGGTGTTGATGCTATACACAGAGAATACTGTTCACATGGCTGCACTTCATTTTACAGTTAACTCATTTCGGCTTATGTAATTCCACCCAGACCAAATTGCCAAAACATTACATCAGGAAATAATCAGTTCGCCAGTTTAATGTCATTGACGATGGTACTGGCAAGGTATATGTCCTCTTCCCCAATGTAGTGCAATGCTGGAGTTGGTAACTGGTGTGGGTGGCACAGCCCCCCACTTTGGAGGGTGTGGGTTGGCGTAGAACCACATATAGTGTGATTAACAACACACTGTCATACAGGGGTTATTTTAGGGCTATTTTTTTAGGTATTTGCCGTATACAGCAGCAGTGTTGTTTCCGCACCTTCCAGTATGTTCATTTATTTTACATCAGTCCGTTTTCGTAGGTTCGCTTTGTCAGCGAGTTCAGCCTCAGCACTTTATTCTGCTCCACTTGTTGGAGTTTGAGCATGTAACACACTTGTTTTACTTCATTATCAAGTCATGATTTGACACACACATTAAAGATTTGATACTTTATTTGTTTCTTGAAAGGAAGCAACAACAGAAGTCAATAATTTGCAAGCCTGATGTACTGACTTCATAGAAGAAACTAACCGCTAATATGGTTTAAGGAAAGTTAAACTGTTTTAGAAAATTATCTATATTATAAGGATGTTTTTTAACTTTACAGAAAATTAATTTTATTAATACACCGTAGAAAAGACTATATTTATCTCTTGGGAGAACTATGACATAAACTGTCTTGGAATATCCTAGATAGGTACTTTTTAGAGGTATGGGATATTACACTTTGATTGTTTGGACAGTATCATGGTGGTTTTTATTACCTGTGGGTTTATGCTACGAGTCTTACTGACAATTTGATTTTACTTTATTGGTGTATTTTATATGAGTCTTTCTTGGATGTTTCCATTTGTTTCTGACTAGCTGTTTTGTATACAGCTTAGTGTAATTACCAGCGCCATCTATTGAACAACAATTAATGCTGCTATATCTTTTAGGAGCTGATTCATTTAATTTACATTTGGCGCCTTTTTCACATTTAAATTAAAACTTTGTAATGTTATATGTATTAACTCTGAGGAAGCTACTACAGTGGTGGAAGCGAAAACGTTTTCTGTTTTTAATAAAGTTGCGTTAAGACAACAATACCGAACCTGTGGATTAGTGTTTTTTTTGGATTCCCTGTTCCGTTTATTACACTGGGTTTTTCTTTTATTCATAAGTTTGTTTTTGTGATTAACAACTACTTAACCTCTTAACATAAACTGTACAGTATAACAGCAATATAAGCGGGAGGATATCCACAACAATAACCCCAATGTGGGTGGCTGTAGCCACAACAACCACACCCATGTATATATACCAACTCCTGTATCGCTGTACAGCTGTACAGTGGGGAAGAGGGCATTTACAAACCATACTAGTTTTGCTTGAATGTATTTCCACAAGATGATTGCTTTAAAAAATTACCTTTAGCCAGTTAGTTCTCATACAAATGATCTCCTGGAACATATATTTTCTGCAAACTGAAGTAGATCCCTTCACATACACACACACACACATACTTGCTTGGCAACACTGTGAGTAGAACCCTTACCTAGGTACTTATTGCTACTAATGTGTTTGGCTTTAATTGCACACACCACAGAGCTTTTAGGGTAAGGTGTATCCCGAATTTCCTGTTAAGTGAAGAACATCACCAGGCCTTGTACAGTATGGTAGTGGGGGGATGTACTGGGTGTTAATGAACAATACATAGTATGACATACTGTCATATACACATTAACAAATACATACAGTCATAGACACATTTGACAGACCTGGGTTTAGCCGTGCTAACTACCTTGTCAGTGAGTCCACACAGCACATGCATCATTGGGCTGGATAGTGTAATCAGTTACCTGTATGGCTGATGGTGACAGCGGTCCTCATACAGTGGACCTTGGGACATGTACTGGGGGTACCATGGTGTAAAGACAGTATACCCAGCACTCACACTCCACATTGGATATTGTACTCACTGAAACCCATTATAATGCTCTGACATACCCACAATCACATATTGACCAAGACTGCAATACAACCTCTTGTCTATCTAGTCAGTGCTACTACCTGGATATGCATTTATTGCACATGCCATAGGGATAGTAGGATGAGGGTTTGTCATGGCTCTACTAATGCAAGCAACATCACTATCCCTTATAATGCATGGCAAGGATTTTTGTATTTGGAGACTGTGGCCTCAGAATGCTGTCTCCTACAAATATGTACACTCACACACATACACACACTTGCCAGTACTCAGAGGGTAACCCACGCCTAGCTACCCATTTGTAGAACAGCGTTATGCTGGTATTGCAAGCTCCAAGTAGCCCATAGGGTGAAGAGTGTAACAAGGTACATTTAATGTAAATTATAGCAGCAGCCCTCAGAGTATTGTCATCTACAAGTTTACAAACACAGAGACACTGTTATTCTCAGTAATGCACACTGACACATTTGTCAGTAGTGGGGTTCATAGATGCAGGTCTTCCTAGGTGTGTACCAGGCTAATGTCCATGGAGAGATGAGAAGAGTAGGGCATGTGGGTACACTGGTATCATATTCAGCAATAGGTGTTACTGCAACTGCTTGAATACAACAACGAAATATACACCAGGATCTTTATTAAATAAAGCTTTCGGGTCTGCACCCTTCATCAGTATAAACATATAAAAAAATCACCATTTAAATAGGAGAACATAAAGTCACATGCTTCAACCCAACCCACCTAACAATAAAAATTTAAAGCTACAATGAATCAATAAATATATGCAAAGTAGCACATAAAAAAATCACATCTATAAAACATATATATTTTTATAAATAAACAATTTTATACTGTTTCATATGGAATCACATGCACAATACTTAAAAATTAATAATTAATAATTAAAACTTAAACTTATAAAACTTCTCTCTGTCTTTTACCCAGAACGGGCTTTAGACTAACTGAATTATTTAGGCCTGTGGCTACATCAGCTTGAAGTCTAATAATCCATTCTAGTTCTTTCAATTCCAATAAATTATTAATGTCACCCTTCCTCAGACCTACCTCTACCTTACAAAGGACCCTAAATCTAAAAGTATGTCCCACACCTTCCATCCAATATATGTTTACTTAAGGCATTGGTGGGCAACTTCCTCCTGATTTCAGACCTGTGTTCCACCATTCTCTCCCTCAATTTTCTTATAGTTTTGCCTACATAGAATGAGGTGCAACACACACAAGTAGCCAAATATACTACTCTCTCCTCATTACAAGCAGTAATTGTTCTCATGGTAAATGTCTCATTAGTTATAGGATGTGTAAATGTAGCATCACCTGTATAAATGTCATTGCGACAAGTACAATTATAGCATTTCACTGTTTTAGCCACCCTTCTATCATCTCCATTTTTATTCTGAAAATCCTTGTAGCACAATTTCTGCTTCAAAGCTTCAGAGCTCCTATAGGCGAACCTAGGTTTATCACCTACTATAGACCTAATCTCAGGCATAGCCATTAAAATTGCCCAATTCTTCTCAATTATGCTACAAACACTATGAGAATTTAGGTTATAAGTTGTCAAGTACCTAACAGCAATATTATTACCAACATCACCTGTCTAGTAGCACTATTCTCACTACAGCCTCATAACATAGGTTTATATCTGGACTCTCTTTCAATAATTACATCTTTAATCACTTTATTTATAAATTCCTTCGAATAACCACTCTTCTCAAACTCCATTGCCATAGCATTTACCTGCTCTTGAAACACTTCATCCTTTGTATTTAATCTACTCAGCCTAATAAACTGTGCTTTCAACGTTCCTTTGAAAATATGAGGGGCATGCATGCTGTTTTTATTAACATACCTAAGGGCATCAACATCTTTTCTAAACACCTTGGATTCCAAAATATTAGATTCCTTAAAAATTGTTACATCCAAAAAATTCATAACACTATCTGAAGTTTCCATCTTGAAACTCAGGAAACTAGTTGAATCATTCAAGTACTGCAAATACAGATCCAATTCCAGCAGAGTACCCTTCCATAACATAAAGCAATCATCTACAAATCTCTTATAGAATGACACATATTTGTTGAACTCAATACTCTTATCTAAAATAACCCTTTTCTCCCATTCATAAAGTACAAGGTTGGCATAGGTGTTGGCAACGGCACCCATTGCCACACCTGTTAATTGAAGGAAAGGTTCACCATCAAAAATAAACACATTATGTAATAAAACAACTTCTAAAAGAGAACAAATAGTCTCAATGTCTCTTCCATTCATTTTAACCTCTTGACACAAAAAGTCACGTATAGCATTAACACCATATTCGTTAGGTATTACTGTGAAAAGTGAAGCAATATCCAGGGTAACCAAAATGCAGTTATCCATATTACTAATACACTGCCATTCATATAAGCTATTCAAAAAATCATTTGTATCTTTAAGCACAGTTTTACATACTTTCAAATACTTCCCCAAGACGCCCTGCAGGTATTTCGAAACAGGTTCAGTGACCCAACCTCTGTTTCCCATAAGCTACTAAACAGATGTTTAGCAGTATGAAAGAAAGCTGCAACCCCTCATTAAATACAGGGGTATTAAAAGAATGCCTCAGCAGAAATGCAGCAAACAGCTGAGTAAGGACTACACTCTCAGAGCAAAATCAGTTTTATACTGTTTATGGTGGTGGGAAGATAATCACTTGAAGGACAACTGAAATATTTTAAAACAGCTTCAATAAAATGCTGACATATTACCTGCCAGGCAGCAGTTTGCTTACTCCCTTTGGAAAGATTATCCACTTGACTGACCAAGAGGATAGAGCAATATGTGGAAGTGGTGATGTAAGGAAGGCAATGTTTTATCCACACAAAAAAAATAGTTATTCTCAGGATAAGAAGATTGTGCAATATAATTCAATGGCACTACAGTTGTAAATCAGTTTCAGAGAATCCTAGCAGTGATGACAAGCAGCATAAAGAGATTTCATTAAATCACAGATACACAATTTCACTGACCTGAGATGGTGGTGTATCTTTTAAATAACACATGGTTCTGTTGACGTGGAGAAAAGCCCTAAGTATGACCCAGGTAGCCAAAGTACAAACAGAGCTTCAAGCTGCTGTTGGAACTGGCATAGCAGAGATGAATGATGAGGCTCAGCCTGCTCCCCTCTTCCAAAAGAAAATTAGGGGAGTCTGCCTCTCTGCATGCTCTCCACAGCTGACGTCCTGGCTGTGACAGAGACTCCCATGGACAGTGCAGCCTACAAGGCAGGGCAAGGCCAACTAATGACAATGCATGTGGAAGCATAGATGCACATTGCAAAGGTCCATTGTACACCAACCCCTAAGGCATGACAAGGCATACATACAGAGATTTGAGCTTTGCGCAAAACCTCCCTCTCTGGCTAATGGATGATGGCTCTCACTCCCAGTTAGCTTGACTCTTGCCCTAGAAACAGTGTGCTGAGTAGCTTGCCCACAAGGGGAAGAACAGTTCCACTGAATGTGGGAAATGCAACAGTAGATGGACAGTGTAGAGATCATAGCAAAACAATTTCAACAAATTAGATAGCAAATGTTTTCACTGTATAGGAATACTATTTACATGTCTGGCTGTAGTACCAAAACAACAAATTGACAATCATAACAAAATATAAAGAATTCATAGCTTAGTAGGCTGCCACATTTATTTTTAGTACCTGAAATATCAAATGGTTTGGGTTTTATTGTCACATCAGTCACCTGCATTTATATTAATGTGGACAGTGCAGCAGTTTGCGCTGTCACCTCACAGCAACAGGTTCTCCAGTTCCATTCTTGACTGGGGTGCCATCTTTGCGGAGTCTGTATTTCCTCCCTGCATTCTTGTGGGTTTCCTCCCACATTACAAAGACATGCATCTTGAGCATTTCTCCCAAGGCCTTTGCTGAAAATTGGTTTGTTCCAAGTCAGCCTTTCCTGGTAAACAAATGTTAAAATAAATAAATTTAGGTTTTTCTCTACACAGCAATCTTGTATTTATATTCAAGTATGTATGGAGTACTGTTACATGAGGTCTTTCCTGCTTCACTTTAATTTAGTTCGCTTAGATGCTTTCCACCCCATATTTTTCTGTGTAAAGCATGGGATTGTTTTAATAGAAATACAAATAAAAACATAAGAAGACAAAAAACGCTTAGCTTAAGATAACTTGAATGTAGCAGTAATCATTTCATCATACAGCATATACTACTTCCCTCAACTCAGAAGCACCACTCAAATATCAGTCTATCCAACATACTTTTACTGCCCAATGAAAAAAGAGCTGTATATGCCCCTACTGCCCAAATTATTCCCCCATACCTCATGGATACCCCTTCCACTTGCTAAATCATTCAGTATAATTCTCTATAAATCAATGCTTTCTACATTCGTTTTTCATTAAAGCTATTATGTAACTGCAAAACTTGATTGCTCTAAAATCACTTCAGTAATTACAACCAATCAAAACATGTCAATGCCTTTTATTCAAATAGAATACATCATTTTTCTTCTTGTGGGGAGTCTCCCGTGCACCTACTATACTGTCAGTTTATAAATGCCAACTGCACAGTTGCATGTCACTGGGGAAAGGAAAAAATGTCCTAACAGTGAACAGGGTAGTCTCAATCACTGCTTTCACTCCAGCAAGAAAGAACAAGTGATGTTCAAGGCAACACAGATCAAAAACTTGAGCAATCAATGTGTTTTCCTCTAATAAGAGTGATCAAATTAGTTCAGAGACACTGTAAACTGAGAAAGCACATGGCCCACGGTGATTGTTCATGAATGTTGTGTACTTGGAAAGTAACTCCTTGCTCAATTGTTGGGGGTAATTGAAGTTGGTATGTATAAGTGTGGAGAATGGGCTACAGAGGGAAATGAATGGCACAGTTATGATCACACAAACACTTTGCAAAAGATCTTGTTTCAGTCTTACATCTTGTATGCTAATTACCACAGGGAATTAAAGCTTTGAGCTGTTGATGAACTGCATCCCATGTCCAGGTTACAGTATTTGCATTGTGGAAATTTCTGTTGTGTAAAAAATTAAATAAGCTCTGCTTTATAATTACAGACACTACAGTCCAAGCACTTGCAGTTAATTTTTCAAATGTTAAATTATTTCCCTAGCACAATGATATCAAAGTCATAGTATGTCAGCCATGGTTAGTTCCAAAGTTTATGTATCCTAGCACATACAATGCTGTAATACTTTTTGAAAAACAGTTAACTTTCATTCCCTATAAGACCTTCATTCTCATATTTGTAACACTGTTTCATTTATCTTTGCTCCTAATTCTGTCATGGCAAAACAGTCCAATATATGGTCAGCATATATGTATTTATTTGTTTATTTATTTGTCTTTGTTTACATGGAAAGTTTAACAGGGCAAAACCCAGTTTTCAGCAGAACCCCAAGGAGAAAAGCACCACAAAATTAACAAAAGTTACATACAGTTTTACATAGGTTTAAAGACATAGGAACAGACATTTTTTTACACACATATGTATTTATACTCAATATAAAAGAGAAATGTGAGGTTAGAGAGAGAGAGAGAGAGAAAAACAGACAGTAAGTTTCTTGAAGCAGAGGAAAGTGAAAAGTTTAGAGTGTATTTGGAAGTAATTATGTACCGAGGAAGGAAAAAAGCATATGATAAAATATTAGTTGTGCTAGGTGGAATAGAAGCAAGAAGAGTAGTATGATATGTGGCTGTGGAAAGGAAAGAAGTAAGTAGAAGTATAAGGGATTTAAATAGGAATGAGAGAGTATCGATTTTGTTGCACGTATGGGTGGACATACCAGGAGTGGAAAACAGGGGAGAGATCCAGTCATTATATAGACCTAACCAGGAGTGGTACATGAGCATAGCCATTTTTCACTTACATATTAAGTTGGGTTTTGAAACATGATTGCGTTCCAGAGTTTCTGAGACAGTTTCCCCCAGATATACTAATCTTCCATGCAGGACTAATCTAGTCCTGCACGGAAGGGGCAGTTTAAGAGGAGGACGGCAGCGCGCCATGCATATTAACGAAGGTGCGCTGCCTGAGCTCCAAATCCTACACTGAGCATGGATGAGTGCAGGGGGCGTATCTGAGAGCAGAGCTCTCAGAATAAACACGCCCCTGCAAAGTAGAACAGAAGAAAGTGTAAATAAATGAGCGAGACCGCTCATAGGTGTCTGCATATCCCCACCAACAGTCCCCATGTGTTTAACAGCAACAGTACATTGAAATAAAACGAAAAAACCCTTGTATTTATTTTTTTTTAAACTCCGAGTACAGCTAACCGTAGGTGCGTGGGTTTGCCCATCGCTTTCCTATGCTTAAAGCAGCTGAAAAGGCTGAAGAGGATAACAAGGGAAATATATGCAAATGAAGCAGCACAGCAATAGTGCAGTGGTTAGAGCATCCGCCTAATGAACAGGCATTCCCGGTGCAAGTCCCACTGTAGCACATATCATTTTCCATGTGAAATCTGTATATGAACATATTTTAACATCGTTTTGCTGTATAGCCGACATAATAACATTTAAATGTGAACTGGAGTACTGCATGAAATGCACATGTGAAGTGTCAGTGTCATAATGAATAAGGCACTAGTAAGCATGTTTAAGCACAAATAGGAAGAAGTAAGTGTGTTTACATGCGTTTGCACGGGGGTAAGCATTGCCTACACAGATTAAGCAAAGTAG
Organism: Protopterus annectens; assembly: GCF_019279795.1. Classification (NCBI taxonomy): domain Eukaryota; kingdom Metazoa; phylum Chordata; order Ceratodontiformes; family Protopteridae; genus Protopterus; species Protopterus annectens. The sequence goes on from NC_056744.1 coordinate 934,940,497, forward strand.
AAGCTAACTGAGTGTAAGAAACTGTAACCGGAGGTTAGCAGTGCTTACCATTGCGCAAACCCGCTTATAACTGCTTTAAAGTGCCTTAATCACTCTGGATCCAATGGCCCATGTTCTGCCCAGCAACAAAATAAACTGCCTCTGCAAGGCTCAAACTCAGGGCCCTAAACACTATAGTCATAGTAGTTAACCACTAAGCCATCACAGCAATAGATATGAATGAGGTATCAGCAAACTAATCCTCACCACAGGAAAATCAAACCAAACATGTGAACTGAATCTATGTACAGTGTGAAGTGGTATAACCTGCTATATAACATAAATATGTGAACTGGAGTACTGCTGTAAGGCCAGATGTGAGGTGTTATTGCAATAAAGTGCTGGAGTTCCCAGGACCCCATACAGCATACGTACACATGAATTAAGTATACAAGACACATATATAACATGTAATGAAGAAGATATAAATGCCAAAAGGCAAATATCATGCAAATCGAATATTAAGCACCGCTAAGTGTTGCACAGCACTGCTACCCAGACTACTGGCAGGATACTACCAGTGGGAGAAACAGTGTCAACCTGCAAAGTCTAATCTTAAACAAACGCATGTTCGTCCCTAGCGGGACAACCCAAAAAATTCTGTTAAAAAGAGTCCTCGGGGTAACATACCATGCCTTACAGGTAAGCAAAGAAGGATATGTATGTTCGCAGGCTGAATGTGTGGGAACCCTGAAGATCCATGGGGTGAGACAACTTACATGATGGGTCCCGAGAAGTGGAGAGTGGGTAATGCGTAGTGGTGTGGTGAGATTCGGATGGAACCTGTAGGAAGGATGATTGATGTGGAGGAGGGAGGGAGTGGAGGGAATGATGAGTAAGCCATTATGGGCTGAGGCGTGCTGAGGTTGGACGGACCCGTTCTAATGGGACCGCCCCATGGATGTAAGTGAGAAAGGAGGGGGGGACAGGAAGGTAACTGAGACATACCATTTCCCATGGCAAAGCATGTTATGAGTAATATGTATGTTGCATAACCCATGCAATAACATATATATATATATGAACTGGAGTACTGCTGCCACGAAAGAACACACACACATATATATATATATATATATATATATATATATATATATATGACCTAGAGTACTGCAGGAAATGCACATGTGAGGTGTCAGTATCATTATGCATAAAGCAGTAGTTAGGTTAAGTAGCAAGAAGCAGTAGTAAGCATATGTCAGCACAAGTAAGCAAGTTTAATGCTGTGTGCGCGGGTTTGCACGGAGATAAGCACTGCTAATTTCCGGTTACAGTGTCCTACACCCAGTAAGCTTCTAAATTGCTTAACCTGTGTAGGCAGTGCTTACCCAGTGCAAACCCATTCACAACTGCTCAAAAGTACCTTAATCACATTGTATCCAATGGCCCTTGTTCTGCCTAGCAAAAAAAATAAACTGCCTCTGTAAGGCTCAAACTCAGGATCCTGCACACTATAGTTACAGTAGTTAACCACTAAGCCATCATAGCAACAGATATGAATGAGGTATCAGCAAACTAATCCTCACCATAGGAAAATCAAATCAGGCATGTGAACTGAATCTGTGTACAGTGTGATGTTGGAAAACCTGCCACAGAACATAAATATGTGAACTGGAGTACTGCAGTAAGCATAGATTTGAAGTGTTATTGTAATAAAGTGTAGAAGTCCCCAGGTCCCCATACAGTGTATGTACACAGGAATCATGAATACCAGACACATGTATAACCTGAAAAGAATAAATTATTGCCAAATGGCAAATATACTGCTAATTAACTATTAAGCAATGCTAACTGCAGCATAGCTCAAGTTAGAAAGTGTAAAGCAATGTGTAGGGGAGCCAATTCAATCTGTCTAGAGGGGAAACCTCTTTAAGTAGTGAAAACCTCATGTAAGCAGGTCTGCCCATAGCTTAGCCTTTTCAAAACTGGCCAATCATGGGGAAGTGCAGGAAAATGTCTGTATTTAAACTCCACAGGTGGGAATACTTCCCGTAACTGGTTGTCACTTCCTACTGCTGGCAGGATGGCTGGTGTGGGTGAAGGCACTAGATTTAGAGCGCAGCGCTGGGGCATCCCGGAGTCAAAAATCATGGTATGGCTCCTGGTAAAACACCATGATCAGAGACTACTGCAGGGCTAGTACCAGGGCTTGCAGTATAAAACAGAGGCCTGGGACAGTCTCGCCCATAACCTCACCAGTGCCACAGGTATCCCCCAGACTGGTAAGCAGGTCAGGCACCACCATGCTAACCTGAAGCGGAGGAGGGGGGATGTACTGGAACAGTGGATCCAGGAATCTTGGCAGATGCCCAGGGCCCCAGTATTGAGTAAGTACTCATTCTACTAAGTAGTAAATAATTGCCTAGCTTGTGTATGCTATGGACAGGTATGGCTAAATATCACTGCATTTCTCTGACAACTGCCGATGAGCGGGCTGTGAACCAGCAAGCCCATGATTCTAGGCTGCAAAGGCTGCGTCGCGAGGCAGGTTAGTAATCAGTCTGCATGTACTGTCATAAGAAATAAATATAAGAGCCTTAGAAAGTGTCGTACCAGTAGAAATAAATGTGTAATAGTCTGTGAATAAAGGTATAACCCCTGGAGTGCTTCTGTTTACTCTTCTCTCATATGTTGGCGATCTATTCCATACTATAAATAGTCCTGTTGTATCTTAAGCAGTGTCACCCACACGGTGGTATGCAAATAAAATGGGCATGAAGTCCTGCATAACAATGTTGGAAGTGCCAAGACGTCAGTCATACTGTATAAGTTAGGGAGACTTAGATAGAAAACAGTCAAAAGCTTTACATCAATTCCCTGATAGCACAGTGTACTGTGATGTTAGCTATAATATTTTGTCATACACAGCAGGGGTTTGAATCCTGGGAGTGCTACTAAGTTGTATGCATATTCATACACCACAACTGATCCAATCTGTCCAGCATGTCCAGATAAATGGCCCATATCACCAGCTTGGTACCCTGTTCCCCTGAAAATTCAGTCTGATGATCCAAGAAATGTAGGCAGCTGTCAATGACATATAACTGATAGTCAAACGTGTACATAGTCAGAGCATGTATATGGAAACAAACCTGTCATTCTAGCACCTCACCCAAAGTGTATGATAGCAGTTCTCAACATATGTTGCATTAACACCTGCAGCCTGTCACGCCCTGTATGTAAGACACAGGTCACATATATAATAATTTATAAACAAATCAGTGTACAATATAAGGCCATTGTGTAGTATAATAATACATGTAAGGGAAAGACCAGTGACTATGAATGTTATGAAATCTACATGGATATATTAGTTGTTAACTGAACTCTCTCTCTCACCCCTACCATATGTGCATAATAACCCAATGACACTCCTCAACTGGTATGTGTACACTCCAAACTTTTGTTGGGACATATGTCCTAATGGTTTATAAATATTCACATTTGTTTCTATGCATGTGCCATGTGAAAATACACCCATATTGGTGGCCTGTTGCCATCAATAAAACCTGCATGCTCCTGTAATGGCCACTGTTGTTCCATATATGCATGTGTTCTGCTTGCTCTGCAACTGTGTTAAATCTGGTGTGTTGGGTTAATGGGAATACCTATGCATGCTGTTATAACTAATCCTGAATGCTGTTGACTTTTACTAACCCAGATCTGACATAAATCTGTATCAACACAGCTCGTATGGGAAGGCCAGTCCCAGCAGACCCACCTGTCCCACCTCAACTGGCCATGGCACCGGGCACCAGCACATCTGGGGCCCAGCCTAGGACTTCCTCCTCCGTGGGCCCTGCGCCACCTTCAGGTGGAACTGCTGCAGGGGATGGGGCTTGCACCGTCTCGGAGCAGGCACAGAGGGGAACCTGTTACACATCAACAGGTCCGGACCATGGTGCATTAGGAGCTCGATCTGGAGTATCAAGAGTGGCTATGCCAGCTTGAGGGCCGAGTGGCACTATTAGAGGGTGAGCCTGCCCCTCCTACACAGCCCCCAGCACAGCCACTTTTGGGGACATGAAGGTGCAGTGGTGACTGCCAGTGGGGATCTCAGTCTCTCTGTTTCCAGTTGGGGGCTCATGGGCTTGCAACTTCCAAACACCCCTCCTCATCCAAGGTGTTTATTCCCCACATGTGTCATATACCGGCCCTGTATGCATCTTGTGTGTCTTGTCTGTTACCCTACCCAACCTACCTCCCCAAATATACCTACTACCCCTCACCAACATCCCACTCTCACCTAAAAAACTAAAAAAAAAAGGTCAATCTGTTCCCACAAAAAAATCTTGCCCCATACATAGCTTTCCATTTCGCACACGTGTCCACTGGACACATGCAATCCGGTCTAATTGGCATCATAATTAATATATGTTGTCCTCACCCCTCTTCCAGGGGTTTGAGGGTCGAAATGTACCTGCAAATATAGTGTATATGCACAGCTGTTGCTGTAGAAGAAATGGGCAGCTATGGAACTTTCCTATACCCTTCCTGCACTTGCCTAGCTATTTTGCCTACTGTCTTACCTTCTTTGTGCCCCATCTTTCACCACTTTCCTATCAACCCCTTTTTCTTTTCTTTTAAATGAATTAGCGTGGGAGTAAGCAGCAGTAAGCACTGTTAAGCAGCGGTAAGCAGGTTTGCGTAGGGGTAAGCTATGCCTACACAGGTTCAGAGATTTGAAGCTAACTGACTGTAAGAAAACATAAGTAGAGGTTGGCAGTGCTTACTGTCGTGCAAACCCATGCAAACCCACTTACAACTGCTTGAAAGTGCTTTAGTCACTCTGTAGCCAATGTCCCTTGTTCTGCCCAGCAGCAAAATAAACTGCCTCTCCAAGGCTCAAACCCAGGACCCTACACTCCATTCACAAAGTGATTTACCACTAAACCATGGTAGATATTACATAACCTGGAGTTTTCACAAACATATCATGCAGAAAAATCAGTCAACAGTACAGGAAATGTATTATTATCATACCACACAACCTGTAAATGCAAGAAGTCTGGACAAAGTATGCCACACTGTGGGTACAAATAGGGATATATGTCAACTAATGCTCTAATACGCTTAAAATGTTGCTAATTACACAGTTATATATATTAGAACACATAAGTAGAAGAGATGAAGTCTGAAACACAAAAGTGTTGCCACTAGTCAATGACTTCAATGCTGCAATCATCCATGACAATTGCCAAATGAATGAGAAACAGGCCAAAATATGAGCCGAACATGCATGGACATATGGACAGATATATATCTGTAAATGTAGACAGATAGACAGCTATATGTAGATATATATATATTAATGTATGACTCACGAATAATCATATAACATCAACTGTATATAGATACATACATATGTTCATATGTATGTATGTATATGTATATATATATATATATATATATATATATATATATATATATAGATATAGATATATATATATATATATATATATATATATATATATATATATATGTACATACACATATATACACACACAAAAGGTATCAGTAGCCATACATATGTACAAGTAGTGTGGAAGTACTAGGTACAAAGTATATCCCTCAGCCACAAGCCCTTCAACTGCCACCTGTGAAATGTGTAGTGTGGCAACCATTCCCACAAATGAGAATACTGACATTAAACATATACCCACCCACAATTCAAGGGATATGACACGACACACATGTATGCATACACAGATAACCTTTATTCTTGTCCTATACAATAATGTATGCCAGTACTTACACCACATAAGGTTTGAAATATGTAATCAGTAATGAATGCAAGGCCCACACAAAACAGTAGATGCAGGCAATGTGTATATATACCATACTATGCTGTCCAGGCCAAGGCCTTCAATTAGTACAACAGTAGCAAAAGGATTTGCCTTCAGGATATGTAACAATCAACAATTACAGATGTAGTTCAGCAGCCTCCAATTACACTCTGTAGTCAAGCCCTAGGGGGAAAAGTAGTTAATGTTAAAGTATCTTGCACATAACATTGCTTAACCTAACATCTCACTATCACACTGAATGATCCTAGTCTTAACAGTTATACCCCATGGCATAGAACCCCCCCCCCCATAAACTGCTGTACTAGGGCAAGGAACACTGTGTACCACTCACTTACCTCTGGAATGTACAAGGGCACATATGTGTTCTCCAGCTGTTGCCCCCATACATATGGACTTGGCCCAACAGTTGGTGTGGGAATCCATGACATGACTGGGATGATAGCAGTAATGCTAGTGGCGAATAATGATAGGCCATTACCTAACAACTCTTCCTGTATCACAGAAGGACAAACACTGGCATATATGAGGAGGACAGAGGCAGGAACATAGGGCCATAATTGCATTATTGCTGTTACACACCCTGGAAATTGCTGTGTTACACGATTCGTTGCAGCATACCCTTATGCAGGGATACGACATTGAAATACAAATGGATGTAGCCACCTACTGATAACACTCAACAGACAGAATGCCACAGATATATCTGGGACAATACCTGTGTGTTGCACAGACAAAACCTAATAGCCAATGCCCCTGGTATCATATGGATACGCTCACAGTTGACAGCTATGCAGACAGACAACATTCCATGAAAAAGTACCATGTACACAGAAACCCTGTAAGAACAGCAAGATATAATGCACACAACTTTACTATTCACACTTTCTGTAGGTCTGGAACCTTACCCAAATATGGATTTGGCCTGTGTCTGCAGGTTCTGCTGTAAGAGGTATTGCTACCTGCTGTCTGTAACACTGATGTCCACACACAGGAAGGATGTCATCCATACTGGAAAGATGAGGGGAAAACACCCACAGAAGGCAGCAATTTATAGTACAGGGTTTCCATGAAAGTGGTTATCTGAAGTACTACACAGCAGGCTGCATGCAATTAGCAACTGGTGGACACTGACTGGTGCAGAGGCCACCACCTGATTAAGTGCAATACCAACAAAAGCATGCTGCAATCTATTCAAACCAGCTCAATCAGTCTACTGTAGAGACTGAGAGAGAAAGAGAGACTGAGAGAGAGAGAGAGAGAGAGAGAACAAAAAAAAAAACAAAATTAATTCAAGAAAGGTCACAAAGCTCAGGGTTTTATTAAAGCGGAAAAACATAACAGCTATGTGAAACAGATATGCATTTACTTGCATGTAGTATATGGCATGGAATAATAGGATGTATAATGTGAAAGGATGTATATGTGCCATCAGTATTTGTTCCTGTAATGATGTTCTGCTTAACAACTGCACTGGACAGTAGTGTCAGTCCCTGTGGGCAGTGGGACATACCTGTAAAATGTGCAGACCAGCAGTGAATGGCAAAGATGTGACCCATGATATTTGTGTTCTGTAAATTACTGTGGCCAACAGCTGGTGGGGGTATTACTACTGCCATAACAGACACATGGGTGAGAGACCACACCACCTGCAGGACAGTCATGTTAAAGTGTAGCATAGCATGCCCAACTGCCATAGCAGTATAATATGCTTATCTAAAGTTTGTCCCCATATATACCCACCTAATGTTAGTCTGTGTTCACATGTGACACCTGTCTGTGTTACAGCAAGGCAGAACTGTTCAGCTATGAAGTAAAAAGGGTTACATGAGTGTGGTCCAAATGTTCGTATGCACCCCATATACAGATACATATATGTGTGATACATATTCACAGCTGTGTATGTCTACAGAAACTCAGACAGTTATACATTTATATAGGTATATAAACAACACATAATAATATCTGCACATATATGCACATATGTATATATACATATATATATATGTGTGTGTGTGTGTGTGTGTGTGTGTGTGTGTGTGTGTATGTCTATATATATATATATATATATATATATATATATATATATATATATATAAATATATATATGTATATATATATATATATATATATATATATTTTTTTTTTTTTTATGTCAGTACATGTCCCTTGCCATGACATGTGTGAGAGAACATCACACATCAATACACAACATACCTACACACCAGTACATGGCTGCAAGATGGTGTGTGGAGTGTGGTGTGTAACCCATGTTGAGAACACATCACAATTGTTTGAGAAGGTGTGATATATATGTTAGTAAAGGGTATAAGGCACATATTGGTATGTAGGTCTGGTTGGGTAACAAACAGGACAGCATACAGGGCTGATATATGACACGTGGTGGTTAAACACTGTGGACGGGTAGTTACATTTGGAATGTGGAGGCCGTTGAGCCCCCACGTGGGAACAAAAGGAACATGGTGCCCACCCATGGACAGTCACAACAGCATCTACATGGACATAAAGGTGTCTGGGCTGTGGGCTGGACAGGAGGAACATGCATGTCGAACCTTGTGTATGTGTAATGCATGCCTCCAGGTGATGTAGCACATACCCCATGTCTCTGTGGAGCTCCCTATGTACAAGACCCTCGACCTAACTGGGTGACAGACATATGTCTGTGTGTGCTCCATGGGGGGACGACACTATCCCTTGAGGTGGTTCCACATGAAGGTAGTGATGGAACAGTAGAGAATGAGGTTCCATGGTGGGTCACGAATGTGATGTGGACTGGTAACGTGCACATTAGGTGGGAATGGTGTTCCTGCTGGCAAATAACCCCTACACATACTGGTGTGTAACTGTCATGGAACATATGTGGTTTGTAATAGTCCACACAATCCCAGAACATGTCCAACAGCATGCATAGATATCCCCAATATCATAGAATGGCAGATGTGTAGCAATCACATAGCAGGTATACCTCATGCATATGTGGAAACATAATGGCAGTAACAATGACATGCAGGTAACAGCCCAGCAACTCTAGTGTCCCCACAGGGAGCATGTCTATAAACACATAGCAGAAAGTGTTGTACAATACAATATATGACCCAATGGTAGATATACTGGAGACATACCACTAGCGTTGTGTGAACATTAAGTTGGAGCTGATACGGTGGTGGGAGACTGATATGTGTATTGTATTGTATTGTGGTAAACTTGACATATGAGTTTCTCAGACATATTTCCATCATTATGTCTTTCAGGGAGTATGGCGCACCAGAGGAATCCCACCTACAGTGCCGCTGAGGATGAAATTATAATCACCAGCATCATCCAGAACTACCAGCTGTTCTTCTCATGGACAAGCCAGGACCAGCAGGAGAGAACAGCCATGTGGAATGATGTGGTCCACAGGGTGAATGAGGTGGGAATGCACAGCCGTACATATGAGCAGGTCCACCACCACTGTAGTGGCCTGCTCTGCCATGTATGTCGCCGTGCGGGGTGACCACCTTGCAACGGGGGGGGGGGGGCATAACATCCATCCTACTCTCACCAAAGTGGAGGAGCTGCTCATGTGCCTGTTAGCACCTGCCCGCCCACAAGAGCTACAGACTTATACAGCCATGGATGTGGGTGCTACGCACACACCAGACATGGAACATGCAGGTAAGGTTCCAGGGCATATTAGTAGACTACTGTAGTGTATGCATCTGTAAAGGTAGATCATGCATATGTGAGATGTGGGGTCTGTTGCTGTGTAGTACTGGTAAGCAGTAATGCATAATCTGTAGTACTGCGGACTTCAGCTGTTGTTGTACTGTAATATTGCAGTCACCCTGTAGCAATGCCACAATTGTGGCCACTGACAAACTCTATCCCATTTCAATGTAGGTACCTCTGGGATACCAGCAAACCAGCAGCCAGATGCCAGTGAGTATGGTTTAAGGTTATGCTTGGTGATTCACTGTGCATGTCATAGCTAAGGTTTTGGCCATGTACACATCTAACACACCTACCCATAATGCATGCTGTACATGTGCACTGACAGAGCACACCCCTCACTAATGGGATTACCAGCCTCAAACACATGCAATACAAGTCCATCTCAGACAACTGTGGCTACACTCCAGTGCAAATTGCCCAGGCACAGCTGACATCTGCCCAACATACACAGCTATTTCATACACACAGCAGTTGAACATGCTACACATAAAGACATCCAACTCCCTCTGCAAACACACACTCCAGGGTCGTAAACCTCATCAACACATCACACAGAACATACTGGAGGGATAGGGCCCTGTACTGGGGAATTCCCACACTCTGGAATGAACTATCCATACCTGTCAAGTAATGTTACTCATTGGCCTTCTTTACAGAAACACTTGACAACTGGATGGGAAATGGGTAATTCATCCTGGGTAGTATGTCTGTGCCACAGCCTGATAGGGGCACAGGGGAATAACATTACTGGGTGGTGCATAGTTGGGAACCCCTGTGGCTAGGCTTATGTAGGCCCCAGGACCAATAGACCAGTACTCACCTATGAACCTATGTGTACGACAGGCAACATCAGCCAGGGCTCAATAATGGTCAATAATGGTCTCTCCACTCACCATAGGTACAGTACATTGTGTCTGTGGTCGGTCTAATGGTAGTCTATCACTCATACATGCACCACTGATGATGACATCTGTGAATACACATCAAGCATTCACTAAACATGTGCTCACATGTGATCCAGAAACACACAGAGGTTGTGAGCAGCAGCGGAAACACAACTGACACACAGATACAAATCCTGCAATGGTGTGTACACCTGTGAGGTATGGTGCACAGTACATGCCAGGGTGCTGAACAGATGCACAGCAATGCTGTGGACATGGGTGCAATGAGTTCTAGGGGGAGGGCCATCACCTACTAACAGAAGCCATGCATCACAACCATGTATAATGCTGTTAACGGGGATTGACTACAGTTGCACTGCATGCTGTTGAGCAGCATGTCCTGCATGCTGACATGTGTGTAATTACAGGTTTGTGTGTGATAATGTACTGCATCATCACCTGCTATTGTGTGTGTTATGGGGGTGCGGGAGCTGTCTGTAGGTGCTGTCTGGTGGAGTTTATGGGTTGTCATGTATGTCGACTGCACAAGTGTGTATGTCTGTGTGTGTGGCCATGTCTTCACACATGTGTGTGTGTGTGTGTGTGTGTGTGTGTGTGTGTGTGTGTGTGTGTACTGTTTAGTGGTGATGTACAGGTCTTACAGTCTGTTCCCTATTTCCCCCTCACAGGTGGCGAGGTGGGGCTGAGTCCCCCCCGCAGGGAATCTGATGTCACTGATACAGACAGTGGCCATAAGGATAGGTGTGTTGAGGTACAGGAAGGGTCATCAGGGGCTGCCGCTGGGCCACCAATTGACAACCCACACGTATCCACCCCATCCATGCACACAGTCACACTGCCTCTACATAGCTCACCCCCGTTGGCCTTAGCTGAGGGACAGTCTACGGTTGGCATTGGGCAGGACAGTGTGGTATCTATGGCACATGTGTCATGACACAGCAGCCATAGCCAGATGTCTGGCAGGATATCACATAGGCAGATGTTCAGGGGTGCTCGGCGGAGCACTGCTGGTCATCATGCCCCTGGCAGACATGCCACATCTATTTCAACCACACGCATGTTCCAGACTGTCATGGAGGCAGAGGCACAAATGGAATGGTACACCAGGCAGGGTCTAAGGGCACAGAGGGCTCAACACACCTCTGTAACTGACAGCATCCGTGACCTAGCAGGTGCCATCCATAATAACACCAAGGTCATGGATAGATGGTGGGGTGAGACATTGGATCTCATCCGTAATGTAATGTCTATGCGTCAGGATAGGGCGGGACGGTTGCGACAGCCATGTGGACGTATGGCAGCAAAACTAGCAGCTGGAGGTCGCCGTGGACGTCCCACCAGCCACAGCCACTCCCGTAGTGGAAGTACCAGCCCCAGCACTGTGGGGGGGTGCTGTCCACAGACCGTCATAGCAGACCACGTGCATGTGGCCCTGGCCAGTCCCAGGAGGGACCTGGATCTAGTAGATGTCTGTCAACCTCGGGGACAGTACTCGGTCTGGCTTTGTACCTGATACTGCCTGTAGCACCCCTGCCAGGCACAGGTCCCGTGTCCATGGCCGGAGATGGTGAACTGCAAACCCTGCCAGGTACAGTCTGCAGCTGTCTCACAATTCCCTGTATAGGGCAGCCACATGCAGGAACTGTGTGCATGCAGACACACACACATAAACAAAAACCCTAGGGCAACCACATACCTGCACACACATCACCAGTGGCCCATAATAGTAGTCACCCCCCCCCACACACACACACACACACACATGTTGTCAGTTGTATGGCTCAGCATAGGCCTCTGGCAAACCAACAACACACCCTGTGCATATGATGATACTTGTGCCACTCATTGACATCCATAACATCGATGCAGGGACAGGATAACATGGTGCTGATGCACAGGGTGACTGTACAACAGTGTAGCAATGGAATGATGTGTAGCATGTTATCAGTAGTAAAGTAAAATGCTAATATCTTGGAAGGTGTAGCTGTGCAGCCATGATACATCATAGCTGTAATTAACAATGTTGTATTGTTGTCACCATTATCTATTCTGATTGTGTTGTGCTTTTTCATGTGCCACATGGCTGATGGGTGTAGTGCTGCTAGCAGACCTTCTACAGGGGACATCAGTAAGTGTAGTGGGTGGTACACATGCCATGGATGGGTACAACACACAGAGCCTTTGGTGTGGATGCAGTACAGGTACAAGACTGTACACATGGAGGTATGTCCTCGTGCAGGTAACACATCTGGTGCACATGTAATCCCACCAAGACAGGATAGGCACAGCCACACATTGCTATATATGCAGTCTGCAATGTGGATGACACTGAACATGCTAACAGCAGGGTGTATGTCCCTCTCCCCACTCTACTGCAATCCTCACCTAAGTAACATGTGTGTGCCAATGCCGGTGGCATAGTCCTACCCTTAGGAGGGTGAGAGGCGCTCAGTTACTGTGAATGGTGTAAACAACAGCTGACAACCTGATTACATACACTGTACAGTATTACAGACAGCTATATGGGGGGATAGACGCAACAGTAACTGTAATAATGGCAGATGTGTCCACAACAGACACACTTAGTGAGTTATAGCAACCCCAGTAGTGCTGCACACCTCTACAGTGTGGAAGAGGGCATTAACACATCTATGACATGTGAAGGACTGTATGTCCACAGGATGGCACCTGTGGAATGTTGGCATTTGCCAAGTAGTCCTGGTGGAAACATATTCTGTGAATGGAGGTAGATCCCTTAACAACTACACACAATCCTACATGTGGGATGGTGTACAAAAGCCTGCTATGATCTACATAGGCGGTGTGCACCTCCTAACCCTCATCTACACCTGTCATGATTGGCTAAAGGAGGTATACCAGGTTCAGGTTGTATTTTTTGCCTTTGACAAGTCCAACATTGGTGGGGTCCCATGTGTTAAGATTACCTGTGACACTGGCCATGGGTTAATTGTTGATATGTTCCATGTCCCTGCAGACCAGGGTCATCAGACTACTGGGTGGTAGTTCCCAGCTGACATGGTGGATTTGTGGTCGTCCTTGCCAACACTGGTGAATCCATTGTCAGGTGTAGGCCTATTGGATCATATGAGGGATCCCAGCTACTTACTGCACCTGTCCAGGGGTTTACCCCAAGCATGACACGTCACTTGACTGTACTGCATGATATGTTAGTAATGCCAGCCTGACATCCTACAGGTGGGCTGGAGTACTGTTAACATGTACTGCCCTTGTCGTGTAGGGTCCTGGTTATGGGATCTGCTAAGGCTGGTATTGTATTGCAGGTCAGATGTGTTTGGCTGGGGGCATACCTATCCGTGCCAGATGTATGTTGTTTGGGTCTCTCAAACCCATCAATGGTGCATGTGGACATATATGTTGTGGTTACGTTCCCAGTTTCATCTACAGATGTATGTCCATATATACCTATATTGATATATATGTGTTCACCTTTGAAAGGGAGACAATCATTTCCTCAAACAGCCCTTTCTGCAAACCAGAAGGACAAATCCGTAATTTCTTACTGCACCACAGTTCAAAACACAGTAGTTCTAAAGGCACCTTCGCTGACTCTCGAACTGCAAGTTGAAATACATATCATAATGCAAGCAGGCATGCCCTCTGCACCCCCTGTCTGGGGGGCTGGGCCCCCCACAACCCCCCTACTGTGATATACTAACTCTGAGTTTGCACTACAGTGGGATAGGAAAATATTCCTCATCCCCACTATAGTGTCATCTGCATCCAAATTGCCAAATCTGCAATGAGCGAATGCATAGTGACATTCGCTCATTGCACATTCAATGCATTTATTGCAGGATTGTGCAATGTTGAGAATATACTTTTGGCCTTCCAGCTTTCGGACACATGGATTTCTCCAATTGAAAGGTGGGCCATATATATGCTGACATATATGCATTCCTAGTGCTGTATATATATGGACATAAGGATGTATACATATCTATCTATGGATGCATGCGTATCTATGTATATATGCATTTATTGGTATATATATATATATATATATATATATATATATATATATATATACACACACACACACACACACACACACACACACACACACACACACACACACACACACACAAATACATCTGTTGTTGTTGTTGTGTCTTTCGGCTTTTCCCGGTTAGGGGTCACCACAGCGGAACTCCGGTCCGCTAATGATTGGTAGTTGATTTTTACAAGCCGAATTACCAGCCCTGACGTACAACCTTCAACAAAAGTACGCCCATTCACGCATGTCTCCACGCAGAAGACGCTCTAGCTGAGTATCGAACCAGACAGCTTCTTACTGTGAGGCAACAATGCTACCGCAGCACCACCACCACGGACAAGTACACACACAAATGGCAGAATACATTCCCTGTAGTGTTGTATACCTGAGCTGGATGATATGTATGTGAAAACATCATGATTATGCATATCTGCCATGCCTTAGTGGTAAGTTACTTTGTGTATGATGTGCAGGGTCCTGGTTTTGAGCCCTGCAGGAGCTGTTCATTTTGTTGCTGGGCAAAACACAGCCCATTGAATACAAAGTGATTAAGGCACTTTAAAGCAGTTGTAAGCGGGTTTGCGCGATGGTAAGCACTGCTAACCTCCGGTTACATTTTCATACACTCAGCTTCTAACTTGCTTAACCTGCGTAGGCAGTGCTTAGCTTCGAGAAAACCTGCTTACAACTGCTTTTAAGTGCCTTAATCACTCTGTATCCAATGGGCCGTGTTCTGTCCAGAAACAAAATAAACAGCTCTTGCAAGGCTCAAACCAAGGATCCTGCACACCCTAGACAAAGTGATGTACCACTAAGCCATGACAGATACACAGATATTCACTGTTTCAGAAACATATCAGCCAGTTCTGTCATGCAACAGTACAGAGAATGTATACCAACATCTAGATGTCTGCATGTGTAACTATATTGCAACCTCAACAGATACAACAAAGCCATATATGTATAGATATACATATATATAAATATATATGTTGTTTTACTAACTCTATATACATATATATCACTATCTATGCACATAGTTATATATCTGTTAGCAGATAAATATATCTATATAGGTATATATGGCCATACATTTGTAGATAGCAATTGCAGATTAACAAATACACATATGTCCACATGCACCGTTAATGGGGTTGAGAGGCCCCACACACTATACATCTTGTACAAATAGGCATCCCGCCACAGCCAAACACATGTGCCCTGCAATACACTACCAAGTACAGTATGCCTCTCATAGGACATGTAATATGTGGAAGCCATCAACATCCCCAGGATAAAGATACACAGACACAGATATGCATATACATGCAGATATATGTACAGTAAGATACATATGTAGGAGGTGCACACAATATGGAACAGCCGCTATGCCTACAGTTAACACCTGAACAACTGGACACTGTGTGGGTGACACATACTAATGTCAATCGTTACCTGCAACATATATCCATAGAAAGATCATAGGAAAGACACCACGCACAGGTTTGCAGAGATGGGAATCCTTTAATTGTGTACTATAACAGTTCTATATGCCATGTCATATAGCTGTTCAGATACTGACAACCATATAAACGGAGTACTGCAACTGTGAAATAGTTACACTAATACAGTAGTCTGGAAAGGTTCACAACTGTTGCTGTCCAGGCCAAGCCTTTCAGAATGTTAAATTCTGCAGACAGACTGGGCCACAGCGTACCACACAATCAACAGTATGTACTGCAGGTGTGTAGTTCAGCAGCCTCTATCTACACTCTGTACAAACTCCATAGGAGGTAAAGACATTTTGTGATCAAATGGGTTGTACCTGGTACATAACAAGGCATAATGCACATAACAGTCTGTATGGCAGGAGGCAGCAGACTTGCAGTACCCAAAGTCATGTAAGCAATGTCAGTATAGGTGGAGTATATGGTACTGTACATCCAGATACTGTGTGGCAACTTACCCCTGATACCCCCACATTTTGTAACAGCCTAGGCCATTTATGGTGCTCCCCACCTAAACTCAATAATACAGGCACATATACCACTATTACATACACTGGCCTCTGCAGTGCATAAGAGCGCACATGTGTTGTGTAGGTGACGCCCACACATATATGGCCCCAGCCCCACTGTATGTGTGGGGGATACAACAGCAGTGGACTAATGGCAGCAATGGCAGTGTGAGATACTCACAGCCCACTACAAAACAACCCCCAATAGCATGATATATGTGCAAAGCTTGGTATGTAGATGGAGGACAGAGGCTGGAACACAGGCACATATGTGGAACACTGTTGCCATACACTAAGCAAGGTGCTGGTGTTACAGGATAGTCTGCAACATACCCTTAGTGAGGGAATTGAGGTTAGAAATAGACATGGATGTAGCCATGTACTGATAGCATGCAACACACACACTACCAGTGTAATATCTGACGCAGGACCTGTGTGGTGGACAGACAACACATGATAGGCATACCTCTGTCCAGCAAAAGGTTAGGCCCACAGTAGTGAGCTATGCAGACAGACTGCATTCCAAGATACATTAGTATGTACACACACACACACACACACACACACACACACACACACACACACACACACACACACACACACACACAAACTCTGTAACACCAATACTATGCAAAGCATAACACAACTCTACCTATAGTCTGTCTGTAGTTCCTGATTCTCCTACAAATATGTGGCCACTCTGAGTGTGCAGGTTCTCCTGTAAGAGGTATCGCTACCTGCTGTCTGTATCACTGATGCCCACACACACAGGAAGGATGTCCATCACACAGGAAATGTAAAGGGACCACACCCACATGCTGTAGGGATTTATAGTGGGTGGTTGCCATGACAGTGATTATATCCTATGTAGGAGGGCCAGTCTGAAGGAGATTGGAGACTGTAAAGTGGTGACTGGGGAAAGTGTAGTTAAGCAGCATAGAATGGTGGTCTGTAGGATGACGTTGGTGATCAAGAAGAGGACGAGGAGTGTGAAAGCAGTGCCAAGGATTAAATGGTGGAAGTTAAAAAAGGGTGATTGTGAGATGGAGTTCAGGGAAGAGTTAAGACAGGCACTGGGAGGCAATGAAGAGTTACCGAATAGCTAGGTAACTACAGCAGAGCTAGTAAGAGAGACTGCAAGGAAGGTGCTTGGTGTGACATCTGGACAGAGGAAGGAGGACTAGGAGACATGATGGTGGAATGAGGAAGTACAGGAGAGTATACAGAGAAAGAGGCTGGCAAAGAAGAAGTGGGATTGTCAAAGAGATGAATGGCAAAGAGAGAGGTGGCAAAGGCTACGGATAAGGCATATGGAGAGTTGTATGAGAGATTGAACACTAAAGAGGGAGAAAAGGACCTGTACTGATTGGCTAGACAGAGGGACAGAGCGGGGAAAGATGTGCAGCAGGTAAGGGTGATAAAGGATAGTGAGGGAAACGTACTCACAAGTGAGGAGAGTGTGTTGAGTAGATGGAAAGAGTACTTTGAAGGGCTGATGAA
Organism: Protopterus annectens; assembly: GCF_019279795.1. Classification (NCBI taxonomy): domain Eukaryota; kingdom Metazoa; phylum Chordata; order Ceratodontiformes; family Protopteridae; genus Protopterus; species Protopterus annectens. The sequence goes on from NC_056744.1 coordinate 934,958,533, forward strand.
TGAAGAGAATGAGAGACAGAGCAGGCTGGATGATGTGGGGATAGTGAATCAGGAAGTGAAGCAGATTAGCAAGGAGGAAGTAAGGGCAGCTATGAAGAGGATGAAGAATGGAAAGGCTGTTGGCCCAGATGACATACCAGTGGAAGCATGGAGGTGCTTAGGAGAAATGGCAGTGGAATTTTTAACCAGATTGTTTAATGAAATTTTGGAAAGTCAGAGGATGCCTGAGGAGTGGAGAAAAAGTGTTTTGGCACCTATCTTTAAGAATAAGGGTGATGTGCAGAGCTGTAGTAACTACAGAGGGATAAAATTGATCAGTCACAGCTTGAAGCGATGGGAAAGTGTAGTGGAAGTTAGGTTAAGAAGGGAGGTGATGACTAGTGATCAGCACTATGGTTTCATGCCAGGAAAGAGCACTACAGATGCAATATTTGCTCTGAGAGTGTTGTTGGAGAAATACAGAGGAGGTCAGAAGGAGTTGCATTGTGTCTTTGTGGACTTAGAGAAAGCATATGACAGGGTGCCTAGAGAAGAGTTATGGTATTGTATGAGGAAGTCGGGAGTGGCAGAGAAGTATGTAAGAGTGGTACAGGATATGTACAAGGGTAGTGTGACATTGGTGAGGACTGCGGTGGGAGTGACAGATACGTTTAAGGTGGAGGTGGGATTACATCAAGGATCAGCTCTGAGCCCTTTCTTATTTGCAGTGGTGATGGACAGGTTGACAGATGAGATTAGACAGGATGCCCCGTGGACTATGATGTTTGCAGATGACATTGTGATATGTAGTGAGAGTAGGGACCAGGTTGAGGAGACCCTGGAGAGGTGGAGATATGCTTTAGAGAGGAGAGGAATGAAGGTCAACAAGGCTAAAACAGAATATATGTGTGTAAATGAGAGGGAGGGTAGAGGAATGGTGAGGATGCAGGGAGTAGCGTTGGTAAAGGTGGATGAGTTTAAGTACTTGGGATCAACAGTACAGAGTAATGGTGAGTGTGATAGAGAGGTGAAGAAGAGAGTACAGGCAGGGTGGAATGGGTGGAGAAGAGTGTCAGGAGTGATTTGTGACAGACGGGTACCAGTAAGAGTGAAAGGGAAGGTATACAAGAGGGTAGTGAGACCAGCTATGTTATATGGGTTAAAGATGGTGGCACTGACGAAAAGGAAGCAGTCAGAGCTGGATGTGGCAGAGTTAAAGATGTTAAGATTTGCACTGGGTGTGACTAGGATGGACAGGATTAGGAGTCAGTATATTAGAGGGTCAGCTCAGGTTGGACAGTTTGGAGACAAAGCAATAGAGGCGAGATTGCGTTGGTTTGGACATGTGCTGAGGAGGGATGCTGAGTATATTGTGAAAAGGATGCTAAGGATGGAGCTGCCAGGGAAGAGGAAAAGAGGAAGGCCTAAGATAAGGTTTATGGATGTGGTGAGAGAGGACATGCAGATGGTTGGTGTGAAAGAGCATGATGCAGAGCACAGGAATGGAAACAGATGATCCGCTGTGGTGACCCCTAACGGGAACAGCTGAAAGAAGATGATGATGATGATTGCCATGACAGTGGTAGTTGAATGTAGTACACTTGTAATTTTATATATATATATATATATATATATATATATATATATATATATATATAGCTATCTGGATAAGTATATGTACATAGCCCTTACAGTCCCAAAGTCGTAGTGCAAGGGGATGACAGGTATGTATAGCATGTATATTACTAGACTGTTGCTACTGACATTGGGATTGTCTTCACAGACATGGTGTGTGTGGATGCTGACATCTGCTTATAACATGTGTGCCATTGGCTACTGTCAGAAATCATTGTAAAGTACCGCCGCTATCATGTAATGTCCCTGTGGAGTGCAGCAGAGATATTGGCCACTATATGTGGAACCTCGGACACACCCTGTACAGTCCAGAGGTATACACATAATCCCTTAGTGCACCACATGTGTACCAGGCCTGACAATATGGATGTAGACAGCCATGTAGATGAGTATAACACATATCGACTGGTATACATTTGGCACCATAAGTGTTAGATTCACACACTCCTGTCTGGCCTAACACATAATGACTGCTGGTACAGGGGTACCATGGACAAATACTACCCACTAGATATTGACATACATCTGTACAGCATCACACTGCTCTGTCTGACATACATGACATTTAAGGGAGGCCCAGCAACAGTACATCTGGCAAGTGTCTGCACATAACATCCCACTGGTTAAGTACACTAAGCTGCTAGGCATGTAACAATGCACTGTGCAGGCTACGGGCAGACTAGCTCAACACTGGCCTACATCTCATATGGGGGAATGCACATGTACCTGCATATGTAGCAGGCTCAACAGCCATGTCACAGCACAGGGTAAGATACACCTGTGTGACAGTGCATAACCACAACCAATATGAACACAGCCACAGCCACATATGGTAAGCTAGCATAATATTACAGTATATGGACTATCTATTCTACACCATCCTCATATGTGCCACTCACAGAATGACCCTACATATACTGGGCTGCTGCACAGTTTCGTCTGATGGCTGTCTGTGGTATGGGACATGTGTGTGTATGGACCTACAAACATGTACAGCAAAATGGTACCATACAGTGGGGCAGCAAGTAACATCTGATGGAATGGGAGCCAGAACAATGACATCTACCACAGTCTGTACACAGGCTGAAGTACATATTAACAATACACACACTGCCGATGTTCACCATCACTACACAGACCGCAGTACTGTACAAACATCCACAGAATGTCCAGCTTATGTCATGACATATAACCCCTACAGTACATGACATGTGTAGCAATCTGATATATCAATGGCTTGTAGTCAGTTATGATGACACTATTTATGGTGTACAGCACATATGCACCACTTCATGCACGCCATATGTACAAAGGTTGACAGAGTTGTGGCTGACAGCACATACACAGGGCCAGTATAGACATGTTGCTGCGGTAACCTCATATATTTTCCATTGTAACAGGGTTTGTTGCAAGATACGTCCTATGAGGGATATGAAGTCAGTAACTGTCACGGCCTTCACCATCTACATACTGCAATCCTCACACTACCTTCTGCATTCCACAGATTGATGCACTGTGGCTAACACATGAAACCATAGGCACAACACTGCCCAGCCTGCAGATGACCCTCCAGATGGGGATTCCTCATATACATGGAACTGACATGGGAGGTATTGTGACATGTACAACAGGCATATCCAAACACTGTTAAACCAATATTACTCCAAATGCAATATAGCAGCACTTACAGTCTGTAGTCAGGTCAGACACATTCCCCTCCTGTTTGTTGCCCTCTTTCCACAGTGTATGTTGTTAGAGGTAAATCCCCAATCCATCTGAGATGCTGTTTGCCAAACATCAGATCTATTTCCTGCTCACGGTGACTGCAAAGGCCCAACACCACCATGAAGTGCCTAGGTATTGGAATGTGTTTCCATGCAATTGGCTATGGGATTGTTACCACAGCTGTTCCGCATGCAATCAACTAGAGGAGGGCTGCAATCCATGCAGATGCCATCAGCTGATCATGAGCATCACGTAAAATACACATGCTGCTGCCTAAGCAAGGCAGGTGTGGGTCTCCACATCAACCAGAGAGGGAGTGAGGGAGCCAGACAGAGGTAGATACGTGTCAGGGAGGGGTGGGAGAGTAAAACTGAAGAATGTTTGTGTCACACACCTACCAGCACAGGGTATCAAACCCCTGACAACTATGTAGTGCGATCACAGTTCAATGTCATTATTGGATGCACCACATGGGTTACCTGATGTAGAGCACTCAGAACATATATGTGAGGGTGAGTGACATCTGCAACAGGGATATGGTAGATATACGGTAGGTGTCGTACACGTGCCGAAGAGGTGCCAGGGTCAACACAGGCATACTCACACAAGGACGAACACATATTGACGTACTTGGCAGGGCCAGAAGTGAAACTTGTTACTAGTGGGATTGCCACAACACATCAGTGTGCAGGTATTACATGCACCACACAGGTCATACGGAGGCCGTATGGGCAAAGAGTATGAGGAGATGTCAGACATCAGACAGCATACTTCAGTATGCCCTGGGGAGTTGCAGTGAATGTGGATGTGGACATATGCACCATACAACACACACACACACACACACACACACACACACACACACACACACACACACACAAACACACAGGGTGCCAGTTCTGACATGCATGGATGCATGTCTACACGGGTGTGTGGTGGTCAACAGTGCCATCAGGCTGTACAAGGGTAGGCAATGGGTATACCTTGGCATCAGGCCACATGACAATGGTCTGCATTGTGGCTCAGGTCTGTAGTTAATGCATTTGCCCACACAAGTGGGTATTGCATCCCCCATCCAGTCACCTGAGTGACTATTGTGTGTGGCCAATGCTGTACACCACATGCCATCTATGTGTTCTTTAGTCCATGACATGGATGGTGTCTGGGATGTGCACACCTCCCACATGCATGTACAGTGACGTGGAACTGTTCCTGGGGTGTCTGGCCCATGTCGTGAACACAGATTATCATCAGATGTGCCAGACTTGCCCACCTGTGGCAGGAACTAGTAATGGGCAGCAGGTTTACCCTTCACCTACATTGATAGCATGCCAAAAGCATTCCCTGATGTCAGTGTCATCTGTCCATAAAGGGCATGTTGTCAGGCATCGTATGTCCGTTGTGAGTCACATATGAAGGCACCACAGGTGGTGCAGGTGTCCATTGGGGAACATGGTGGAGGTGCACTGTCTGCATGTACGTGCATATTGGACAGATGGGCAAGGTGACATGCCCTCTGTAGCCCACTACTATCATGGCATAGTTACTATCAGTGGCCAATATGCAGTGTACTACCCACATATTGGCTTTTGCCTAGGCGTGTGTGTGTATGACACATGGGTTAGTGTGTGCTCTGGGTAATAGTGGGGTGGTTAATTTGGATTGGCTGACCTTAATGTCAAATGTATGGGTATGGTTTTGCACCCCAGTCTCCCAGCTAATTTACATCTGCTATCCCTGTATGGTTGACATTGTGATATATAGTAGGGCCACCATAAAAGTAATAAGCAAAACCCCCTCTACATTGCCCACACTCACCTCTACACAGGATGCAAGTTACACACATACACCTGGGAGTAGAACCCCTACCTAGCTAGTTTATTACACTACAGCACTACACAGTTATAGTACGTGCCACGGACATTACTGGAGTACTTGTTCCCCAAAGGTGTATTTCACAGTGACTGACATCAGCAGTATTACCAAAGTAGGGCATTTCAACTGTACTGCAAGTGACTAGCCTAAAATGCATTGCTCCCTACACAGCAGTGAGACAAACACAAAACATCCACAACTGTCATGTGTGGGTATAGAACCCCTAACCAAGGCCTATATCACACTACAGGATGGAGCTGTTATAGGACACACCACAGGGATTAGTCGAGACAGCTTTCCCTAAAGGTGTATTTCACAATGAATGACATCAGCAGGTTTACCAAAGTAGGGCATTTCAACTGTAGCACGAGTGACTAGCCTAAAATGCATTGCTCCCTACAAGACATTGAAACGCACGCAAAACATCCAGAACTGCCATGGGTGTTGATGTAACCCTACCACAATTCTAAATCAAACTACAGCAGTACGCAGTTACAGGATGTGCTACAGAGATTACTGGGCTATGACTTTCTCAGAGGTGTATTTCTAGATGAGTGACATCAGCAACCTTGCCAACGTTGAGTATATGAATTCTAAGGAGTGTGTGTGACGTAAAAAGCATTGTTCATTAGTCAGTGAGTGACACAAAGACACATAGTTGCCAAGTCTGGGGTTAGAACACCTACCCAATTACTTTAGCACACTATGCATGTTACAGGACGTGCTACAGTGATTACTGGGCTATAATTTCCCCAGAGGTGTATTTCTACATGAGTGACATCAGCAGCCTTGCCAAAGTGGAGTATATGAATTGTACGGGGTGTGAGTAGCCTAAAAAGCATTGCTCTTTACTGAGTCACACACACACGGTTGCCAGGTCGGGGGTTAGAACACCTACCTAATTACTTTATCATACCACAGCAGTACGCAGTTACAGGATGCACTATGGAAATTACTTGGCAATGATTCCCCCAGAGGTGTATTTCTAAGTGAGTGACATCAGTAGCTTTGCCAAAGTTGAGTATATGAATTGTACGAGGTGTGAGTGGCCTAAAAAGCATCACTCTCTACTCAGTCAGACACACACACAGATTCACACAGTTGTAAGGTCTGGGATTAGAACACCTAACTACTTTATCACACTACAGCAGTACGCAGTTACAGGACGCGCTACGGAGATTACTGAGCTATGATTTTCCCAGACATGTATTTCTAAGTGAGTAACATCAGCAGCCTTGCCAAAGTTGAGTATATGAATTGTACAGGGTGTGAGTAGCCTAAAAAGCATTGCTCTCTACTCAGACACACACAGTTGCCAGGTCTGGGGATAGAAAGGGAACTAACTACTTTATCACACTACAGCAGTACACAGTTAAAGAACGTGCTATGGAGATTACTGGGCTATGATTTCCCCAGAGGTTTATGTCTAGGTGAGTGACATCAGCAGCCTTGCCAAAGTTGTGTATATGAATTGTATGGAGTGTGAGTAGCCTAAAAAGCATTTCTCTCTACACAGTCAGGGACAGAAAGACACACACACAAACACACACTCACACAGTTGCCAAATCTGGAGTTAGAACTACTACCTAACTAGTTTATCACTACAACAGTATGCAGTTATGGGATGCGCCATGGGGATTACTAAGCTACAGCTCTCCCAAAGGTGTATTTCACATTGGATGACCTCAGCAGGCTTGTCATGATACTGCTATGGGGATGGCGGTGTGTGCATTGGCTGTAACCCATTCATGTAGGGGTTGACATGCCGCATACGGGCACACACTGGGTTATATGCCAAAGGTACATGTATACAGCTACTAGGTGACTACTTCCTTGTACAGTCATGTTGCACAGCTGGCACGTGCAACATGCTGTCATGCTGACAGATACTGCTGGCTAGTATCTGCAGTGAGTGACACCTGCACCTCATGGGTTTGGGGCCCTTTGGCTGTGTGCTGGGTGGGACAGGCCCAGATGGCTCCTTGTCACGGTCACCCTCTTCCACACATCTATGTCCGTCTACCTTTGGCTTATTATAGTGTGTTGTCCTTACATATATGTCTGTATTCCTATCCACGGTGTGCAAGGCAGGAGTGGTGCATACTGACATGTGTCTGCACCAAAAACTGCAACTGCCAGATATGCCTGGTCCACTGGTGTTTGCTGACATGGCCTTCATGTGTTTAAGTATGTGAGCATGCCCAGTATGACCTTTCAGTATTTTGTTGACTGACATTGCCTTCATTCCTCTAAGTGTGTGAGCATGCCCAGCATGGCCATCTATATTGCATGTGTGGATGAAGTCCAGGTAGTTTGTACTGTAGTGCTGACTTTTGTGTTGTACACCGACAGGTAGCATGCTGTGTCTGCAGGGTATACATCAGCCATTTGGCATTGACTGTTGCTCATTTCTGCATAGCAGGGGGGGACAGCTGACTGTTTCTACATTTCTACATGGGAACACACCTGACTGTTGCTTTAAGTGTACTTAGGATGGTGGGGCACACCTTACACTTTTACACATTTGCTAGGACTGTACTGGTATGTCGGGTAAACCATTTCAGTCTGTTGTCTGACCTATTGTGCTGGCTAGAGGCATACCAGTGTACTACAGATCTTAGCTTTAACTGCCTACATATTAGTTTCTGACTTTCTAGCGTTCACAACTTACATTGAACTGCCTGGCCTGCTGTAGCCTGTTTGTGTAGGCCTGGGGGAGGGGTTACCCATAGTGCTCATTCAGAGGCCATAGTACAGCATTTGTTTGTGTTTGTCTACACCTATCCTGCTGGCTGTGACTGTTGTTGGGTATGTGCCCCCCCCAACTGGCATGTGTGAGTCACTTACCTTGTGGGTGACCCAGTATTGAGGGTGGCGCTGCAGGGCTGCCTATGTCGGATGCACATAGTACACTCCCTATACATGGCTGCGCACAGGTAGTGTCATGTTTGGCATCCCTTTTACTGTATGTGCGAGTTGGAGAGAGGTGTCATTCCCTGGGTCCCTACTATGTCGGTGCATTGCTATGCATTGCATCTTTGCCAAGGCCAAGGCATACTGGGCATGTCTCCTTCAGCCTACTGGGGCAGGCTCAGGTTGTTCCTCCTCCAAGTCACTCTGCACCTCTGCAGGCCTTGGCACTGGTGGGGGGCTGTGTGGCCCTGCCCCATGCTGTTCCAGCTGCAGCTGTTTCCACAGGATCATATTATGTAGCATGGCACATACAAGGACAATTTGGGTACATGTAATTGGTGAGTACTGCAAGGCTCCACCGGATGTGTCCAGGCACTAGAACCGAGACTTGAGCATCCCAAACACACGCTCTATTATGATTCGTGTTTGCGCACGTGCCTCATTATGGAGTTCTTGTTCGGGTGTGTGTACATTTCTGATGGGTGTCATCAGCCATGGCTCCAGTGCGTATCCAGCATCCCCCACTAGGTGACCATGTGGGATGTCCCCATTGGCAAATGTCTGATACAGCTGTGTTAGATGCTAGATGTGGGAATCGTGGTAGCTTCCAGGGCAGCCAGCACACACATTCATTATTATATCCTGGACATTGCACACAACCTGGCAGTTGATGGAGAGGAAGCCTTTGTGGTTGATGTAGACCCTACTCTGCTCACCTGGTGGTGCTTTAATGCATATGTGCGTGCAGTCTATTGCACCCACTACCTCAGGGTATTCTACTATTTGGTGGAAGAGACGCATATTGCTGGCCAACGCCTCACAGGTGATGGGGAAATATACGTGCTCACCAACATGTGCTGACATGGCATCCAGGAACTGCTGGAGTACCCTGGATGCTGATGCCTGTGAAATTCCCATCATATCCCCAGTTTGCCTTTGGACGGTACCTGTAGCTAGGATTCTTAGGCCTACACATACCTTTGTATCCAACTGGGATGGGTTAACCTCTGTTAGTTCTGTGTGTCAGGCGTGGCCAGCACAGCTCAACAATTTGCTGTAGCAGGTCCAGCTCATGTAGCCTTTGGTAGGTTACCCTGGGTCTGTACACTCTTCTCTGTCTCTTCACTTTTGGTTGCTCAGCAGCACTGACATCCTCACCACCCTTAGCCTCTTGCACATGCTGGTTTATAATAGCAAAAGCAGCCCCTAACATTTTTTCTCTTGCTTTCGTTTTTTAACATTTCATTGTCTGTATACACAGGTGGTGCGGAGGTTTTGGGAAAAACAAGGGGGAAAGGTGTTTGCATAGTTTATAGTGGTGTGCTGGGCTGGGCTGCTGCCTGTGCCATTGGCTGTTTCTGATACATTTCACCTGTCAGCTAAGCTAGTTCTCCTTGATTACCTTCCTACTGCTGTTTTCCCTTCTGATTGCCTCCCTGTTTAAGGCTGTGTGCGCGCCGTGCAAACAGAGTGCTCAAATGTGCACAGAGCTGCTATTTCCTGGTTTAAGTTCCTCTTTTTTCCTGTAAAACCCGGTGTGCAGGGGGCACACCCACTTACACTTTGTAAAGAGTGCTAGGCAGTTTGGACACACCTCTAGCTTAGCTGTGCTAAGCTAGGAGCAGTACCGAGCCACATGGCTCTAATCCACTTACAGTATGCCTGACACCCCCCATGATGTCACCTATATCCTAGTCTTGCACTTAGCTATTTATACTCTTACACTCTTGGGACCTGCCTCACACGCTGGTGAAATCTGGGATTCACTATCCTTCCCCTCATTTTCATAGGATTGTCTGCTAATGCATAGTTACATGTCCCACACTGAGCCTCCCCCCTTAACAAGCATTACTCACTGGCCAGGTTGTCTTATGCCTGCTATTGACTTGCATGGCAGAATACTGCTTTTAGTTATAATGCTCATTATAAGTTTATTTTTTTATATTCCCTCCGATCCCGTTTGTGCGCCGCTGCCCTATGCCTAAACAGCTGAGATCGGCTAAAAAAAAAAGTTGATTTTTTTAGTTTTGAAACAGTTTGCAATGCCAACAGCCTTATACTTGGCCATTGGCATGCTTCCTCAATGATATGCAGCCTTTATTTGGAGCTGTCATAGCTCCGTTTTTTAGTTTGCAGAAATGTACTCGGTTACTAACCGAGTACATTTCTGCAGACTGCACTCATCCTGCACTGACAGCTGACAGCTTCCTGGATCGCAAATTACCCTCATTTGCATGGTTTTCACCTGCAAAGGAGGGTAATTTGCATACAGGAGCTCGGTCCGTGCAGGATTAGCCTAAGAGCTCACGTGCAAGTCTCGGGTGCTCGTTCCTGGATCGCACATCGGCCATATTGCCAAAAATAGCTCTTAGACTAATCCTGCATACTATAAAGGGTTTCGTAAATCCGGGGGATTGAGTATAGTACGTCATCTGTGTTGTTATTGGACTTACTTGTTAGTAAGAAGGATTTGTTACTAGATCTAAGGTCTCTGTTACATGAGTAAAACTGAAGTTTATTTTGAACTGTGGGGCATTTTTCAGGCATTTATATATATATGTAGATATATATATATATATATATATATATATATATATATATATATATATATATATATATATATATATATATATATATATATATATATATATAGTTATGTGCAGTGATAAATTTGGGAGCATGATAGCTAATGGGGAAGTTCTATCCAATTTAATTCTTTTAGAGCTTTGCAGTGATGTGTTTTGAGAGTGGTATTTGTGGCAAATTTGGAAATTTTACTGTTGCATGTATCAAGTTTAGCTCTATCAATTTTGTATTGGCAATGCATATAGAAGAGATGGAAGTAGGTAAGTTCTAGTTATGGACTGTCTAGCACAGTCTGTAAGACTTGTTTTGGCTATATAGATGGAGCCTAATTTCATGTACATTTTTCAATGACTTGTAGTAGATGTTGGCTGAATTGTAATTTTTCATCAATTATGATGCACAAATCTCAAAAAATGTTTTAATTTGGTAGAGTTATTTGTGTAACTATGAAAGGAGGATTTGTGTTCAGCACATTACTTCATAGGTTCATAGGTATATACTAGGCTATCGACCACTAGGGACTTTATAAGTCTAGCCATGCAATCCAACTTAATTGTGCTTCTGTGTATCATGGGCATTTATTAAACACAGGTATGTTTGTTAGGAAGTTTCTAGAGATTATTGGAGGGGGTATGTTAGTTTGAGCATTATTGTCTGCCTTTGTGTATCAGAGACATGGGGGCCAGACCCAGGGTGAATTCCTGATTTTCCATCTATTGGTTAAGGTTACACTTAAAAGGATTAGGAATGGACTCTGTTTTACATCAATGGGGAGCATGGGGATCCTATGAATCACATATCTGTCTCACCAACATATCTTTTTTATGTCACAAGCAAAATATAAATCCTTGGATCTAGTGGTTCTGATGCTGTTCATTTAGCAGATTTGTAAAAGCTCCATCACAACTGAATATAAGAATGCCTTGTATGCCAGGCATAGATCACCTCTCAGTAATCTGTAGGAGACACAGTATAGAGATAGGGCATTAAGGTGATCTATATAAGACAATCCCCTGGATTCTCAAAAGCTTGCATGGAGAGCAAGATCAGTGCAGGAGCTCAAGCAGGCAATATGTCAGCCGTGCAATCCAGGAACAGCCTGCAGGGGCATGCACGAGCACTCCTGCACTAATCCTGCATGGACTAAGCCCTGGTAAGCAAATCACCCCATTTGCAGGGGAAATCTATGCCAATGAGGTGATACTGCTATCCAGGATGCTTGCAACAGTCTGTGCAGGACTTGTGCTATCTGCAGAAATGTACTCAGTTAGTAACCGAGTATATTTCTGCAAAATCCAAAATGGAGCTGTGACAGCCCCAAATAAAGGCTGCATATCATGCAGTAAGCACACCAATGGCCAAGTAGAAGGCCATTGGCATTGCAAACAAAAAAAAAAAAATAATACAAAAATCAACTTTTATTTTTTTTAGCCGATCACAGCTGTTTAAGAGTAGGACAGCAGCACGCAAACGGGATTGGGGGGAAATAATAAAATAAACCTAAAATAAGCAGTCTAACTAAAATCACTATTATGCCATGCAAGTCAATGGCAGGCAGTAGACAACCTGACCAGTGAGTAGTGGTTGCAAAGGGGGGAGGCTCAGTGTGAGACATGTAACTATGCATTAGCAGGCAATCCTATGCAAATGAGGGGAAGGATAGTGAACCCTAGTTTCCCCCAGCATGTGAGTCAGTTCCCAAAAGTGTAAGAGTAGGAATAGCTTAGTGCAAGCCTAGGAGTTAGGTGACATCATGGGGGGGATGTGTCAGGCATACTGTAAGTGGATTGGAGCCCTGTGGCTCGGGATTGCTCCTAGCTTAGCACAGCTAAGCTAGGAAGTGTGTCTAAACCTGCTTAGCACTCTTTACAAAGCCTAAGTGGGTGTGTGCGCCGTGCACTGGGTTTTACAGGAAGAAATAAGATGTTTAATCAGGAAATAGCAGCAGTGTGCATATTTGAGCACTGTGTTTGGGCGGCGCGCCCCTGGGCTTAAACAGGAAAGCAATGGGAATGGAAAACAGCAGTAGAAAGGTAATCAAGGAGAACTAGATTAGCTGGCAGGTGAAATGTATCAGAATCAGCCAATTGCAAAGGCAGCAGACCAGCCCAGCCTGGAATACTACTATAAACTATGCAAACAACTTCCCCTCTGTTTTTTCCCACACTCTACACCACCGGTGTAAACAAGTGGGAACTTTTAACACTCGGTACAGCAAAATAATAGGGGCTGCAATAGCTATCATATAACTTGTGGAAGAGGCTGAGGGTGGTGAGGATATGAATGCTGTCCACCAACTCACAGTGAGGAGATGGAGAAGAGTGTACAGACCCAGGGTAACCTACCAGGGGCTACATAAGCTGGAGATAGTGGAGCGTGATAGGGCGGACAAGGACCTTATACAGAAAATTGTTGAGCTGTGCCAGCCACGCCTCACACACAGAACTAACAGAGGGGAACCCATCCCAGTGGATACCAAGGTATGTGTAGGCCTAAGAATACTAGCTACAGGTACCTTCCAAAGGCCATCTGAGGATATGATGGGGATTTCACAGGCATCAGCATCCAGGGTACTCCACCAGTTCCTGGATGCCATGTCAGCACATGTCGGTGAGCACATATATTTCCCTAACACCTGTGAGGCATTGGTCAGCAATATGCAACTGTTCCACCAAATAGCAGAATACCCTGAGGTAGTGGGTGCTATAGACTACATGCACATGGTAAGCGTGGAAGGGTCAACATCAACCACAAGGGCTTCCCCTCCATCAACTGCCAGGTCATGTGTGATGCCCAGGGCATAATAATGAATGTGTGTGCTGGCTGCCCTGGAAGCGATCACGATTCCCACATCTGGCATCTAATGCAGCTATACCAGAGATTTGCCAATGGGGACATCCCTCATGGTCACCTAGTGGGGGATGCTGGATACGCACTGGAGCCGTGGCTGATGACACCCATCAGAAATCACACACACCCAAACAAGAACTCCATAATGAGGCAAATGCACAGACCAGAATTATAACAGAGTGTGTGTTTGGGATGCTCAAGTCACGGTTCCAGTACCTCTACACATCCGGTGGAGCCTTGCAGTACTCACCAGCTACATGTACTCAAATTGTCCTTGTATGTGCCATGCTACATAATATGATCCTGTGGAAACTGCTGCAGCAGGAACAGCACAGGGCAGGGCCACACAGCCCCCCACCATTGCCAAGGCCTGCACAGGCACAGAGTGACTCGGAGGAACAACCTGAGCCTGCCCCAATAGGCAGAAGGAGGCATGCCCAGTACACCCTGGTCTTGGCAAAGAGGCAATGCATAGCACATACACTGACACAGGAGGGACCCAGGGAATAACACCTCTCTTGACTCTCATATTCAGTAAAAGGGATGCCAAACATTACACTACCTGTGCCTAACCATGTGTAGGGAGTGTACTATGTGCATCTGATATAGGCAGCCCTGCAGCACCACCCAAAATACTGGGCACACCCATACGGCAAGTGACTCACACAAGCCAGTCGGGGGGGTCACATACCCAACAACAGTCACAGCCAGCTGGACAGGTGCAGACAAACACAAACAAAGGCGGTGTTATGGCCTCTGAATGAGGCCTATGGGTAACCTCTCCCCAGGCCTACACAGACAGACTACAGCGGGTCAGGCAGTGGGATGTCAGTTCTGAAGGGTAGGAAGTCAGAAACTAATATGCAGGTAACTAAAAGCTAAGATCTGTAGTAAACTGGTATGCCTCTAGTCAGCACGATAGGTAAGACAACAGACTGAAATGGAGTACTCGGCATACCAGTACAGTCCTAGCAGATGTGTGCAAGTGTCAGGGTTGCCCCCACATCCTATGTAGAAATGTAGTCACAGTCAGGTGTGCCCCCCCAATCATGTGCAGAAATGTAGAGATAATCAGGTGTGCCCCCCCATCCTACGTAGAAATAGTAACCGTCAGGTGTGCCCTCCCAATCCTGTGTAGAAATAGTCAGGTGTGCCCCCCCTATCCTACGTAGAAATATAGTAACAGTCAGGTGCTCCCCCATAATCCTGTGTAGAAATTTAGAAATAGTCAGGTGTGCCCCCCTTTCCTATGTAGAAATGTAGTAACAATCAGGTGTGCCCCCGCAATCCTGTGTAGACATGAAGAAATAGTCAGGTGTGCCCCCCATCCTACGTAGAAATGCAAAAATGTAGAAATGCAGAAATGTAGTAACAGTCTATGCCAAATGATCGACGGATACCCTGTAGAGACAGCATGCTACCTACAACACAAAGGTCAGCACTGCAGTACAAACAACCTTGACTCGACCCACACATTCAATACAGACGGGCATACTGGGCATGCCCACACACTTAGAGAAATGAAGGCAATGTCAGTCAACAACATACTGGAAGGTCATATTGGGCATGCTCGCACAAGGCCATGTCTGCAAACACCAGTGGCCCAGACATATCTGGCAGCCGCAGATGTTAGTGCAGACACTCCTCAGTATGCACCACTCATGCTTTCCACACACAGTGGATAGGAATACAGGTATATATGTATATATGTAAGGGCAACACACTATAATAAGCCAAAGGTAGTGTGATAAACTAGCCCCAGCCTTGGCAAATGTGTGTCTGCCTGTGTAAATGGCAATGCTTTTTAGAGTAGACACACCCCATACAAGTTAAATGCTCTACTTTGGTAAGGCTGCTGATGTCATCCACCAAGAAATACATCTCTGGGAAGATTGCAGTCCAGTAATCTCCATAGCTTGTGCTGTAACTGCATACTGCTGTAGTGTGATAAACTAGTTAGGTAGGAATTCTAAACCCAACCTTGGTAATTGTGTGCCTGTCTGACTTTGTCTATGTAGAAGGCAATGCTTTTTATGGTAGGCACACCCCCTACAATTTAAATGCTCTACTTTGGTAAGGCTGCTGATGTCATCCACCTAGAAATACATCTCTAGGAAGGTTGCCACCCTCCCCCCAGTAATCTCCGTAGCGCATGCTGTAACTGTGTACTGCTGTAGTGTGACAAATTAGGTAGGAGTTCATGCCCATAGCCTTGGTAACTGTGTGTGTGTCTGTTTGCACAGACAATGCTTTTCAGGTTAGTCACACCTCCTACAAGTTAAATGCTCTACTTTGATAAGGCTGCTGATGTCAGCCACCTAGAAATACATCTCTGAGAAGGTTGTAGCCCAGTAATCTCCATAGAGCATGCAGTAACTATGTACTGCTGTAGTGTGGTAAACTAGCTAGGTAGGAGTTATAGCCCTAGTCTTGGCAACTGTGTGTGTCTGTCTGTGTAGAAGGTAGTGTTTTTTACGGTAGGCACACCCCCTACAAGTTAAATGCTCTACTTTGGTAAGGCTTCTGACTGATGTTATCCACCTAGAAATACATCTCTGGGAAGGTTGCAGCCCAGTAATCTCCATAGCGTGTGCTGTAACTGTATACTACTGTCATGTGATAAACTAGTTAGGTAGGAGTTCTAGTCCCAGTGTTGGTAACTGTGTGTGTTTGTGTGTGTGTATGTCTGTGTAGAAAGCAATGCTTTTTAGGGTAGGCACACCCCCTACAAGTTAAATGCTTTACTTTGGTATGGCTGTTGGTGTCATCCACCTAGAAATACATCTCTGGGAAAGTTCTAATGCAGTACTCTCCATAGCGCATGCCATAACTTTGTACTGCTGTAGTGTGATAAACTAGTTAGGTAGGAATTCTAGCCCCAGCCTTGGCAACTGTTTGTGTGTGTGTCTGTCTGTGTAGAAGGCAATGCTTTTTAGGGTAGGCACACCTCCTACAAGTTAAATGCTCTACTTTGGTAAGGCTGCTGATGTCATCCACCTAGAAATACACCTCTGAGAAAGTTATAGCCCAGTAATTTCTGTAGTGCATCCTGTAACTGCATACTGCTGTATTGTGATTTAGAACCCTGGTAGGGTTCTATTCCCACCCATGGCAGTTCTGGATGTTTTGTGTGTGTTTCAATGTCTGTGTAGGGAGCAATGCATTAGAGGCTAGTCACACTCAGTACATGTCAAATGCCCTACATTGCCAAGCCTGCTGATGTCAGCCAATGTGATATACACCTTTGGGGAAAGAGTTCTCCAGTAATCCCCGTGGTGCATCCTATAACAGCTCCATGCTGTAGTGTGATATAGACCTCTGTCGGGGGTTCTATACCCACACATGTCAGTTTTGGATGTTTTGTGTGTGTGTTCCAATTTCTATGTAGGGAGCAATGCATTTTAGTCTAGTCACACTCAGTATATGTCAAATGCCCTACTTTGGCTAGCCTGCTGATGTCAACCAATGTGATATACACCTTTGGGGAAAGAGTACTCCAGTAATCTCCATGATGCATGCTATAACTGCGTAGTGCTGTAGTGTAATAAATTAGTTGGTAGGGGTTCTACTCCCAGATATGACAGGTGTGTGTTTGTAACTCATATCCTGTGTGGAGGTGAGTGTGAGTGTGTGACACCTGGTCCCAATGTGGAGTGAATTTTGCAAATTTCTTATATGGTGGCCCTAGTATATATCACAATGTCCACTGTACAGGGATAACAGATGTGAAATAGCCGAGAGGCTGGGGTGCAAATCCATACCCATACATGTGACATCAATGCCAGGCAATCATAGAGTTAGCAACCCCAGTATTACCCAGACCGCACTCTCAAACCATGTCTCATACACACACACACACACATGCCGAGGCAACAGGAAATATGTGTGTAGTACACTGCATATTGGTGACTGATAGTAACCATGGAGTGAATGCAGTGGCCTACAGAAGGCATGACACTGTGTCCATATGTCCAATAGGCACATACATGCAGACATTGCACCTTCCTCATGTTCCCCACTGGACACCTGCAACGCCTGTGGTGCCAGCACATGTAACCCACAAAGGACATACCATGCCTGAAAACATGCCCTGTATGGAGAGATGCCACTGACACCAGGGAATGTCGTTAGCATGCTATCAATGTAGGTGCAGGGGTAACCTGCTATCCATTACCAGTTCCTGGCACAGGTGGCCAGGAATGTCACAACTGATGATAATCTGTGCACACAATCAGGGGCCTGACGCCCCGTGTGCGGTTCAACATGTCACTGTACATGCATGTGGGAAGTGTGCACATCCCAGACACTGCCCATGTCATGGACTAAGGAACACATACATGGCAAGTGATGCACAGCATTGGCCACATGCAATAGTCACTCAGGTGATTGGATGGTGGATATAATACACACCTGCCTGTGTGGGCAAATGCAGAAACCACAGCCCTGAGCCACAATGCAGACCATTGTCATGTGGACTGATGCCAAGGTATATGCATCATCTAGCCTTGTATAGCCGTCTGGCACAGTGGACCACCACATACCCGTGCATGTTAGTACTGGCACCCTGTGTGTTTGTGTGTGTGTTGTATGATGCGTATGATCACATCCACACTCACTACAACCCTCAGTGGCATATGGAAGCATGCTGTCTGATGCCAGACACCTCCCGATACCTTTTGCCCATATAACCTCCGTATGAACTATGTGGTGCATGTGAAACATGCACAGTAATGTGTTGTGGCAATCTCACTAGTGATGAGCTGTATCCCTGACCCTGCTAAGTGTGCCAATGTGTGTGCATCCCTGTGAGAGTGTGGCTGTGTTGACGCTGGCACCTGTTCATGCTGACAGGCATGTGTACTTCACCTACCGTATAGCTACCATATCCCTGTTGCAGATGTCACTCACCATCACATACATGTTCTGAGGACTCCATAACAGGTAACCTATGTGGCACATCCAATAACTGCATAGGACTGTGATAGCACTACATAGGTGTCAGGGGTTTTATACCCTGTGCTGGTAGGTGTATGACAGAAACGTGCTTAGGTTTTACTCTCCCACCCCTCCCTGACTTATCAATGCCTCTGTCTGCCTCTCTCATTCCCTCATTGGTGGATGTGGAGACCTACACCTGCTTTTCTTAGGCAGCAGCCTGTGCATTTTAACTGATGCTCATGATCAGCTGATGGCCTCTGCATGAATTGTTGCCCTCCCCTACCTGATTGCATGTGGAACAGCTGTGGTAACATTCCCAGTGCCAATTGCATGGAAACACACTCCAATATCTAGGACCATCATGTTGGTGTTGGGCCTTTTCCTTCACTGTGAGCAGGAACTCGATCTGTTGTTTGGCAAACAGCATCTCAGATGGATTGGAGATTTGCCTCTAACAACATACAATGTGAAAAAAGGGCAACACACAGGAGGGGATGTGCCTGCTCTGACTACAGACTGTAAGTGCTGCTATACTGCATTTGGAGTAATGTTGGTGTAACATTGTGTGTGTGGATATGGCTGTCCTACATGTTTTTATACCTGCCATGGCAGTTTTATGTTTATGAGAAATCTCCATCTGTAGGGTCATTTGCAGACTGGGCAGTGTGTTGTGCATTTGATTTCATGTGTTACCCACAGAGCATCTATCTGCGAACTGCAGAAGGTAGTGTGAGGATTGCAGTCTGTAGATGGAGAAAGCCGTGACAGTTACTGACCTCACATCTCTCATAGGACATATGTTGCAACAAACCCTGTTACAACAGTAAATGTATGAGGTTATCACAGCAACATGTCAATATTGGCCTTGTGTATGTGCTTCCAGCCACAACTCTGTCAACCTTTGTACATATGTCGTGGATTAAGAGATGCATATGTGCTGTACACCATCATTAGTTTCATCATATCTGATAACAAGCCAGTGATATATCAGACTGCTACACATGTTATGTACAGTAGGGGTTATATCTGATGACATGACCTGGACATTCTGTGGTTGTTTGTACAGTACTGAGGTCTGTGTACTTATAGTGAATGCCGATAGTATGTGTATTGTTAATATGAACCTTGGCTTGTGTATAAACTGTGGTAGATGTCATTGTCCTAGGTCCCATCCTATCTGATGTTACATACTGCTCCACTGTATGTTACCATATTGAGAGGAAGGAGAACACACCAAACTAGAACCAGGAAACTGTTAAGGATACCAAACCAGGAATGCGTATGTTTCCGAAATAATAACAAATTACAAAAACTTGTAAATGCAAGTACCAAAAGTGCATGAAGGTGAAAAGGCCTGGACTGTTCCAGGCTTTTTCAAGGTTGAACCTTGAAAAAGCCTGGAACAGTCCAGGCGAAAGCGCTTGGTTTACTTTGGATTCTATTTTCGTCTTTGTGGAATAAAAGATTTTTGTGGAAACTACTTGGTTTGGCGTTTTCCAACAGCTTCTAAAGCCTTTTCACCTTCATGCACTTTTGGTACTTGCATTTACAAGTTTTTGTAATTCGCTATTATTTCGGAAACACTAGACAGTTTCCGTATGCATTCCTGGTTTGGTATCCTTAACAGTTTCCTGGTTCTAGTTTGGTGTGTTCTCCTTCATCTGAGTTTATTGGACTGTTTTTGCTGTTTTTGTTATGTTACCATATTGGCTTACATGATTGTAGGGTGATACACATACATATCCCATACCACAGATGGGCATCAGACCACACTGTGTAATGGCCCAGTATATGTAGGGTTAGTGTTTGAGTGGCACATATGAGGATGGTGTTGCACAGATAGTCCATATACTGTAATATTATGCTAGCTTACCATATGCGGCTGTGGCAGTGTTCACATTGGTTGTGGTTATGCACTTTCACACAGGTGTATTATAACCTGTGCTGTGACATATCTGTAGAGCCTGCTATATATGCAGATACATGTGCATTCCCCCATAGGAGATGTAGGCCAGTGTTGGGACAGTCTGCCTTTAGCCTGCACAGTGCTTTGTTACATGCCTAGCAGTCCAGATACTTTCCAGATATTCTGCTGCCAGGCCTCCTGTAACAGTTATGTATGTCAGACAGAGCAGTGGGATGCTGTACAAATGTATGTCAATATCTGGTGGGTGGTATGTGGCCATAGCACCTCTGTACCAGCAGTGATTATGTGTCAGAACAGACAGAGGTGTGTAAATGCAAAACCTATGGGGGCGAATGTATACCAGTCGTTATGTGTTATACCCATTTACATGGCTGTTAACATCCATATTGTCAGGCTTGGTCCACATGTTCTGCACTAAGGGGTTCTGTGTATACCTCTTGACTGTACAGAGTGTGTCAGAATGTCCACATCTTTTGGCTAATACTTCTGCTGTAGTTCACAGGAGGATTACGTGTTTGCAGCGGTACTGTACTACGATGTCCTTAAGATGTCTGTCAGTAGCCAAAGGCGCACATGTGAAAAGCAGATGTGACCTCCCACACACACCATGTCTGTGAAGACAATCTCTATTACAGTAGCAATAGTCTGGTAATATGCCTGCTATACATGCCTGCTGGACAAGCCCCTGTCTCATCCCCTTGCACTATGAAGGTGGGAATATAGGGGCTGAGGTAGGGCTACACCCCATGTTCAGGACATATGGTGAATATATATATATATATATATATACATATGATTATCCAGATGTCTATATAGATAATTGCACATGTACATATCGACATATATAGATGGGTGTGTCTATGTACATAGGTATGCATATACACACCCAGATATATACATATACAGAGCAATGTATGTCTACACATCTACAGATAGAGATACATATGCACATTTACGTAAACCATGCTGCCATGCCTGCCTGCAGTCCACTGTTGTTGTATCCCCCACACATACGGTGAGGCTGGTGCCATATATGTGTGGGCTTCACCTACACAATACATGTGCGCCCATATGCACTCCACAGGCCATTGTATGTAACAGTGGTATATGGCCCTGTATTATTCAGTCTTGGGGGTGGGAGCACCATACATAACCTAGGCTGTTACAACATGTGGGGGTATCATGTCTGAGCTGCCTTAAGGTATCTTGATGTACAGTACCATACATGTCACCTACCTTGACATTACTTACATAAAGTGGGTTACTGCAGGCCTACTGCCTCCTGCCATAGAGACTGTTCTGTTTGCCAGTGTGCCTGTGATGGTGTCGGTTATGCCTTGTTATGTAACAGTTACATTCCATTTAGTCAACTGAAGTCTTTACCATCTAGCGATTGTGTACAGAGTGTAGATAGAGGCTGCTGGACTATACACCTGCATCACTTACTGTTGATTGTGTGGTGTCCTGTGGCCCAGTCTGTCTTTACTAATGTATGATTTCAAGGGCTTGGCCTGGACAGCAACAGTTGTAAACCTGTCCAGACTACTGTATTAGTATAACTGTTTAACAGTTGCATTACTCTGTTGATATAGATGTCTGTGTCTGAACAGCTATATGACATGGCATGTAATTCTGTAATAGTGCACAAATAGCGGTATTCCATTTCTGCAAACTTGTGTGTGGTGTTTATCTTATGACCTCTCTGTGGGTATATGTTGCAGGCAATGAATGTCATTTGTATGGGTGGGTCATCCAGTGTCCAGTAGTTAGGGTGTTAACTGTAGGCATAGTGGGTGTACCATATTGTGTGCTCTTACTACATAAGTAACTTACTGTACATATCTCTGCGTGTGCATGTGTAACCACATGTATATCTATATAGATGTATATGTGTGTGTATGTATATATATATATATATATATATATATATATATATATACATATATATACATATATATATATATATATATATATATATATATATATATATATATATATATATATATATATATATATATATATATATATATATATATATATATATATATATATATATATATATATATATATATGTATATATATATATATATATATACTATAAACTTAGAGCAGATGCTAACCCGGGTCTTAATGAAAGCCTAAATATTAAATGTGCCCTAAAATGGTATAGAGATTGAAAGTTTTGAAAAGTAACTGGTCTTGATTTAATCAGAAGGTAGTCATACAGTATCTGTTATTTTGAAATGGGACCTGACAGGGTGCACCAGAGATGTTTAATTTTATTTATTTTTGCTTTTTCTTTGTTTTCCCCTTCCCCCACCCACTAGGCAGGCTGATTAATACAGGCCCATCCAACCCAGTCTCTCCTCAAACCATATTTTCTCTACCCACAGTTCCACCCCCCCCCCCCAGCTCCACGCACACAGCAAATATCCCTTCTCTGGTTGCCAGCCCGTAGCAACCACACCACCACACTCTGCCCACCCTCCACTCTTTGGGACCCATCTTGTACATTGTCCTGACCCAAGTATCTTTAGTCTTCCATACGCTGTAGTCCATGCACATAGGAACCCAGTCATGTCTACCTTTCGAGACATGAGGTTACCCTAAAGAATTACTTAATTTTTGGGTCGTCCCGCTAGGGAAGAATATTTCTTGGTTATAACACTAGACTTCACGGGTATATGTTTCTGTTACTCTACCATTGCTGTCTACAGATGTATGGCTATATATACCTATATAGGTATATATATTTGCTTACATATTTATAACTATGTCCGTATATACCTACAGAGATATATAGCTGCGTACATATATGTAACTTGCTGTGTATATGTAGACATATAGGTGTTGACATATATATATATACAGATATATATATATATATATATATATATATATATATATATATATATATATATATATATATATATATATATATATATATATATATATATATATGTAGCCATTTGCATGTATATATGTATATATATATATATATATATATATATATATATATATATATATAGCCATTTGCATGTATATATGTTTATATATATATACATATATATACATATATATATATATATATATATATATATATACATATATATTTACATATATAGATATGTTGTATCTGTTTAGATATTAATATATTTACGTACACACATACAACTAGATGTTGGTAGACATTCTCTGTACTGCTGCATGACTGGGCTGGATGTTATGTTTCTGAAAACATCAGATTTATGTATATTTGGTATGGCTTAGTGGTTAATCACGTTGTGTATGGTGTTCATGGTCCTGGGTTCGAGCCTTCCAGAGGCTGATTATTTTGTTGCTGGGCAGAACACAGGCCATTGGATACAGAGTGCTTAAGGCACTTTAAAGCAGTTGGAAGCGGGTTTGCGCACAGGTAAGCACTGCTAACTTCCGGTTACAGTTTCTTACACTCAGCTTCTGAATTGCTTAACCTGTGTTGGCATTGCTTACCCTGCACAAACAGGCAGAAACCCGCTTACTGCTGCTTAAATGTGCTTACCCCTGCTTACCCCGAGCTGATTTCTTTAAAAGATAAGAAAAAAGGGGTTGATAGGAAAGTGGTGAAAAAAGGGGCACAAAGAGGGAAAGACAGTAGGGAAAATAGCCAGGGATGTGCAGGAAGGGTGTAAGGAAGGTCAACAGCTACCCATTTCTTCTACAGCAACAGCTGTGCATATACACTGAATTTGGAGGTAGATTTGGACACTCAAACCCCTGGGTGGGGCTGAGGGCAACAATAATAAGTTGTGATGCCAATTAGACCGGATTACATGTGTCCAGTGGGCAGGTGTGCAAAATGGACAGTTATGTATGGGGTGAAGTTTTTTTTTGGGAACAGATCGCCCTTTATTTTTCAGGTGAGTGTGGGATGTTGGGGAGGGGTAGTAGGTATATTTGGGGAGACAAGTTGGGTATGTTAACAGACAAGACAAACAAGACGCATACAGGGGCGGTATATGACAAGTGGGGGGTAAACACTTTGATGGGGAGGGGTGTTTGGAAGTCGCAAGCCCATCATGAGCCCCCAAATGGGCACAGCGGGACTGAGGTACACTGTGCTATCGGAATTGGTGTGAAGCATTCCAATGTTTTCTAGGTCTCCCTCAGTTGTACAATATGACTGACCTCTTCGGACTTCCAAAATTGTTATACAACTTCCTACACATTTTATCTGCGTTCAACAATGTGGGTAATACTACGTAATACAACAGTACTATTTATAGAATGCAACACTACAACAACATATGACAGCAGAATGTACACAAGCACTCCAGGGGTTATACTTTTATTCACAAGATATTACACCTTTATTTCCACACAACCTATATGACATTCTTCCTGCCATATTGTCTAGTTTATTGAGTACATCCCATACACAGTACATTTTTATCCTGGTACAACACTTTCTAGAACTGTTATATTTATTTGTTATGACAGTACATGCAAGATTATTACTATTTTCCTATGGTGAGGATTTGTTTGTTGAAACCTCAATCTTATGTGCTGCTATGATGGCTTAGTGCTTAACTACTGTGACCCTAGTGTACAGGGTCTTTGATTCGAGCCTTGCAGACGCTATTTATTTTGTTGCTGGGCAGAACATGGGCCATTGGATACAGAGTGATTAAGGCACTTTAAAGCAGTTGTAAGTGGGTTTGTGCGTGTTAGCATGGTGGTAAGCAATGCTAACTTCCGGTTACAGTGTCTTATACTCAGTTAGCTTCTACATTGCTTAACCTGTGTAGGCAGTGCTTACCCCAGCGCAAACGCACTTAAACAGGCTTACTAGTGCTTACATATGCTTACTACTGCTTATTTGTGCTTAAACCTGCTTACTAGTGCCTTATTCATTATGACACTTCACATGTGCATTTCCTGCAGTACGCCAGTTCATAAATATATGTTATTTGGTGGGTTTTGCAACAAAAATATTGGTATTAACATGCTTTGCCATGTAAAATAGACTGTGCTGTAGTGGGACACAAACCAGGAATGCCTGCTCATTAGGTGAATGCTCTGCCCACTACACTACTGCTCTGCTGCATCATTTGCATATATCTTCCTTGTTATCCTCTTCAGCCTTTTAAGCTGCTTTAACCGTAGCTAAGCAATGGGCACACCCGCGCGCACCTATGGTTAGCTGTACTCAGATTTAAAAAAAAAATAAAGGGGTTTCTTCATTTAATTTTTATGTACTGTTGCTGTTGTACAAATGGGGAACTGTTGGTGGGGATATGTGGACACCTATGAGCGGCCTCGCTGATTTTTTACCACTTTCTGCTGTTCTATATTGCAGGGGCATGTTTATTCTGAGAGCTCTGCTCTCAGACACACCCCCTGCACTCGTACATGCTCCATGTAAGCCTAGTAGCTCGGGCAGCATGCCTTATTACTATGCATGGTGCGTTGCCATCCTGCTCCTAAACGGGCACTTCCATGCAGTACTAAGCTAGTCCTGCACGGAAGTGTAGTAAATCCGGGGGACTGTGTTTATACCCCCGGTGTTTATACCCTGAATTCTCCTGGTAAGAACTTTTCTGGGCATTCCATCTGTTGCATATGTCTTCTCAGATACATGCTGAAGGGGACATTATACTCAGTAAGAGCCAAATACATACCTGTCAACCTCTTAGCGGAAGAAATCTGGACAAATAGAGGGACAAAGCCCAAAAATAGGGACATATTTTAAATATTACTCTTATAAACTGAGGAAGTAGCTAGAATAACAGGATTTGTCTTAAGATGTATTTTCTGAATTATATGAAGTCTGAAACTCAAATGTCATTATCTGGTGATTTATTCCCCAGGTATTTACCAGAAAACTACAATAGTTTGTGAAACAGATGGAAAATATGAGGCAAAAATTTGCACATTCAGGGAAAATCACAGTTGAGAGGTATAACCAAATAAAGTGTCATTATGGTTTCCTTAGACCCGGATGCCGTGCCCTTACTTATAAGTTGGGTGACATAGAATAATTTTCTTAGCACTTTGGCCACATGTTGATCAAAGACCAGATTGCTCTATACACGTTCCCAGATTTCTGACTATCAGGTCAGGTGTTAGGGGTCTCTTTTTTTATGGAGTAGTTAGTATGGGTGGCAGTTTTCTCAAAAGGCACTCAAATGCATTTACTGGCATTGAGTTTTAATTCATGAACTTGGCACCAGTCATTTTTCTGTGTTAGACCCTCTTGTAAGATATTTGTGGAATGGCAGGGAATGCATGATAGCTTCCAACTGGCAGTCATCTGTGAACTTGCTCCGCCGAAGGCCCTTGACATTAGCCTTTACCTCCCAAACGTAGATGACAAATTTCGAAGAAGACAGCTTTGTGGTTCCACCAGTGAGGATGTGACATTGGTGGGGGGTTGTGCGTAGTGCCCATACTGGTGAGTACCAAATCCAGTATGTTTGAACCTCTGGTGGTGGTGCGCACTATCTGGTCAAGGGTGTTTGTGTTAATCTTTGTGTATGTAAGTATGAGGCAGTGTATGTTTCCCCAGTCTATAGAGGAGTAGTTACGGTCTTCCATTAATAGGGTATTTGGTTTAATGGACAGTGTCTGGAACAGAACTAGGTATGAGCTATGGGATACTAGGGACACAGACAGTGACCTACAGATTGCTAGGCTATGGTATAGGACGTATGGCGATTTGCACATGGATAAATTCCAGGGCATCATCCTGCTTAACCAATGTAGAGTTATGCTTGTTGTTTATACATATTGAGACTCATCACTTTTTGTCTCTTTCTTTGCAGTTGATTTCTAAATGTATTGAAGGCACTGAAGCCTTACAGTGCTGCGGAGTACTTTGTTCAGATTTAAACCATGTGTCAGTAATGGCACAGATGTTTATATTCTCCAGAGTGAGAAAAACTTGTAGGGTTTAGGGTTTTCTTGTTTAAGCCCTAGGATTGAGCAGTAACACCTTAAGGCTTCTTTGAGTTTTATTCTAAAGGGGTGGATAAGGTTTTAGCAAATATTCAGACGCCTAAGGGAGACAAGTGCAGACCATCAATTTGCTTCAATCTGTAGACAAAGCAATGTGGTTTGCTATCCTTGTCCCACCTTGCTGACAAATACTGAATGCCACTGGAAATTCACCAGAAACTAAGCCATTATTGAAGTCATTATTTTTTTGTTCAGACTGTGGCATCATTGTTGAAAGAAGAATGCTGCTCAATGCAAGGCATATATCTGCCTGAGACCCATATTCAGAGAGATATGTTCATCTTCATTTAGTCCAGGGAAGTAAATAATGCTGCTCAATGCAAGGCATATATTTGGCTGAGACACATATTCAGAGATTTCAGTAATGTATATCTTCACATAGTCCAAGGAGGTAGGTCTCTGGTCATTAATATCCACATGGAGAATAATAGAATCATACTGATACCTGTGGTGTAGTGACTTGAGTGCATGTGTAACCTGGCGGCTGATGGCTCCAAATAAGCCAATAACCCATTATATTCTACTTATTCAGTTTGTTGAGTGGTGTATCTGTGTGTCATACAATGGAGTCCCCAATAACAATAGTCCTGGGTAATGTGTTTGCTTGCCTTATGAGCTTTGCTCTTGGGGCTTCACTGGGTGAAGGCATATGTGTGGTGTTTGGTGTTCCTTTTGGTGAATGCTTTAGACATGGCTGAGGATAGGCATTGCCATTTATAAGCTTTGGAAGTGTTTGAGTTATAGGAAGACTGCTTTCTAGTGCCTATGCATAAGATGGTCTATGTATGCAGTGGATACTATGTGTGGTGAATGGAAGCGTGTGTGCGTTCTTGACAACCTTGTTTATATGCAAGATTTTTGCCTCCACTGAAATTGTGTATGTGTATCTCTCATGTACTGTGTTTGTTTATTTAAGGAAGAAATGGTTGTCTGTGAATATGAGACAATTGCTACATATCTGCCAAGTTGGCTATGGAAACATTTGAAATTGCATATCCATGTTGTCTGGACCTGTACTTGGGTGGGCTACTGTAGGTCACGGACTGGGTTATACAGAGGTCCTTAGGTGATCCTGGGGTTTGGCAGTAGACTAGGTAAGATTGTGCCAGGATTTGATAGTATTGCTATCTCCACATAATGACTTATTTTTTAGCCATGCTAAAATACAGGTTTACGTTCTAAGGGAAGTTTTACAGATAAAACAGTTTCTGAGAGTTTGTGTCTGTACAGGGCACTGCTAACCTCTTGATGCAACAACACCAAGAGAGGTTGCTTGCGAGTGTAATACTACAATAAAAATTAAACAAGGCAATTTCAAGTATTATGGAGTTTTGAAATGATTTAAAGGCAAACTCAACACATAAAACAAAAATAAAGCAGTAGCACTCTAAACAGTTAACTAAAGTGCAAAGCAATAAAATAAATCTTTTATCTGCCAAGATTGGAGCAGGATTAACTCTAGACCCCTTAGACTGTAGTGAGGGCATCAAGCAGATGGGAGCTCTGGGAAAATGAGCAGGAGAATATTTGTAGTAAGGGAGGTTTACTCAAGTGCAATACTGGTTTGCTGGGAGGGAACAGAGTATTCTCGATATATGGAAAACAATTGTTGGGAAAGTACTTAAATAGGTTGCAGAACAGTTGACAGCAATGAAAGCAGGGAGGAAGGGACTGTGGAAGTCAGAATACCATAAGGAGAAGAAGCCAGAGACATACCTCCGGATTCTCTATGCCTTGCATGACGTGCAAGATCGGTGCAGGAGCTCTAGCAGGCAATATGTCTGCCGTGCGATCCAGGAACGGCCTGCAGGGGCGTGCATGAGCGCTCCTGCACTAGTCCTGCACGGACTAAGCCCCTGAATGCAAATCACCCCATTTGCAAGAGAAATCCATGCAAATGAGGTGATTTTGTGATCCAGGAAGCTTGCAACCGGCTGTGCAGGACTAGTGCAATCTGGAGAAATGCACTCGGTTAGTAACCAAGTACATTTCTACAAAATCCAAAATGGAGCTGTGACAGCTTCAAATAAAGGCTGCATATCACTTAGGAAACATGCTAATGACCAAGTATAAGGCCATTGGCATTGCAAACGGCAAAAAAAAAAAAAAAAAAAAAAAATAACCTTTATCTTTTTTTAGCCAATCTCAGCTGTTTAAGCTTAGGGCAGCGGTGCGCACACGGGATCGCGGGGAAAATAACAAAATGAACCTAAATTAAGCATTCTAACTAAAATCACTATTCTGCCATGCAAGTCAATGGCAGGCAGAAGACAACATGGCCAGTAGGTAGTGGTTACTAAGGGGGGAGGCTCAGTGTGAGACATGTAACTATGCATTAGCAGGCAGTCTTATGCAAATGAGGGGAATGATAGTGAATCCCAGTTTTCCCCAGCATGCTAGCGTAAGAGTAGGAATAGCTTGGTGTACGCCTTGGAGTTAGGTGACATTATGGAGGTGTGTGTCAGGCATACTGTAGCGGATTGGAGCCCTGTGGCTCAGGTTTGCTCCTAGCTTAGCACAGCTAATCTAGGGGGTGTGTCTGAATCTGCCTAGCACTCTTTACATTACCTAAGCGGGTGTGGAAGCCATACACTGGGTTTTACAGGAAGAAAAAAAAATTAAAACCAAGAAATAGTGGCACTGTGCACATTTCAGCACTCTGTCTGCGTGGCGTGCCCCCGGGCTTAAACAGGAAGGTAATGGGAAGGAAAAACAGCAGTAGGAAGGTAATCAAGGAGAACTAGTATAGCTGGCAGGTGAAATGTATCAGAATAAGACAATTATACAGGCAGTAGATCAGCCCATCCCAGAACACTGCTATAAACTATACAAACACCTTCCCCTCTGTTTATTCCCATACTCTACAACACCGGAGAATACAAGCAGGGATCTTTTAACAAACAAACGTACAAAATGAGAGGGGCTGCAGCAGGCAATATAGAACAACATGTGCAAGAGGCTGAGGGTAGTGAGGATGTGAATGCTGCCGAGCAACCCACAGTGAGGAGACGGAGAAGAGTGTACAGACCCAGGGGAAACCTACCAGGGGCTACATGAGCTGGAGATAATGGAGTGCTATAGGGTGGATAGGGACTTCCTTCAGCAAATAGTTGAGCTGTGCTGGCCACTCCTGACACACCAAACTGACCGAGGGGAACCCATCCCAGTGGATACTAAGGTATGTGTAGGCCTAGGAATACTAGCCACATGTACCTCCCAAAGCTCAACTGGGGATATCATGGGGACCTCACAGGCATCAGCATCTAGAGTATTCTACCAGTTCCTGGATGCCATGTTAGCACATGCCAGTGAGCACGTATATTTCCCCAACACCCGTGATGTGTTGGCCAGCAATATTGCGTCTCTTCCACCAAATAGCAGAATACCCTGAGGTAGTGGGTGCTATAGACTGCATGCACATAGGTATCAAAGCACCACCCGATGATCAGGGTAGGGCCTACATCAACCGCAGGGGCATGCCCTCCATCAACTGCCAAGTCGTGTGCGATGCCCAGGACATTATAATGAATGTGTGTGTGCTGGCTGCCCTGGAAGCTATCACGATTCGCACATTTGGCATATGACGCAGCTGTACCAGAGATTTGCCAATGGGGACATCCCCTACAGTCCCCTAGTGGAGGATGCTGGCTAAACACTGGAGCCGTGGCTGATGACACCCATTAGAAATGCGCACACACACCCGAACAAGAACGCCATAATGAGGCACACGCACAGACCAGACTTATAATAGAACATGTGTTTGGGATGCTCAGGTCATAGTTCTGGTGTCTAGACACATCTGTTGGAGCCCTGCAGTACTCACCAGCTACATATACCCAAATTGTTATGGTATGTGCCATGCTACACAATATGATCCTGCGGAAACAGCTGCACCAGGAACAGCATGGGGCAGGGTCACACAGCCCCCCACCAATGCCAAGGCCTGCACAGGCACAGAGTGACTCGGAGGAGGAACAACCTGAGCCTGCCCCAGTAGGCAGATGGAGGTGTGCCCAGAATGCTGAGGCTGTGTCAAAGAGACAACGCATAGCACATACACTGACACAGTAGGGACCCAGGGAATGACACCTCTCTCTGACCTGCATACACAGTAAAAGGGATGCCAAACATGACACTGCCTGTGCTTAACTATGTATAACCATGTATAGGAAGTGTACTATGTGCATCTGACATAGGCAGCCCTCCAGCACCATCCGCAATCCTGGCACATCCACAAGGTAAGTCAATCAACCTACAAATAGCCAAATGGAGTAGAATGTGTTGCTACCTGTATCTATGGTATGGAAGTGCGCATAAAAGGAAATTGCGTGGCTGAATGTTATGTCAACAGAAAGTAGACACCCATAGTGGCACCATGACATCTGTAACACATACCAAAGTCACAATAGTAGCCAGTACTACACAGGGTGACAAAACCCACTGCAGGAAATGTGCTGGGAGACAGGTGTGCCCATATCACTCACACATGCCAGTCAGGGAGGTTCACATAACCAACAACAGTGCCAGCCAGCTGGACAGGTGTAGACAAACCCAAATAGAGCCTGTGCCATGGCCTCTGAATGATGCCTATGGGAAACATTCCCCCTGGCCCACACAGACAGACTACAGCAGGTCAGGCAGTGGGATGTTACTTGTGAAGGGTAGGAAGTCAGACACTAATATGTAGGGCAAACAAAGCTATGATCTGTAGTACACTGGTATGCCTCTAGTCAGCAAGATAGGTAAGAATACAGAATGAAATGGAGTACCTGACATACCAGTACAGTCCTAGCAAATGTGTACAAGTGTCAGGTGTGCCACCCATACTACATAGTAATGTAGTAGCAGTAAGATGTGGCCCCCCAATCCTGTGTAGAAATGTAGAAATAGTCAGGTTTGCCACCCCATCCTATGTAGTAATGTAATAACAGTCAGGTGTGTCCCCCCAATCCTGTGTAGAAATGTAGAAATAGTCAGGCGTGTCCCCCATCCTACATAGTAATGTAATAACAGTCAGGTGTGCATCCCCAATCCTGTGTAGAAATGTAGAAATAGTCAGGTGTGCCCCCCATCCTACGCAGAAATGTAGTAACAGTCAATGGCAAATGATTGACGGATACCCTGCAGAAACAGCATGCTACCTGTAGGTGTACAACACAAAGGTCAGCACTGCAGTACAAACTACCTGGACTCGATCCACACATTCAATAAGGAGGGGCATACTGGGCGTGCTCACACACAAACACATGAAGGCCCTGTCTGCAAACACCATGGACCAGACATATCTGGCAGTCGCAGATGTTAGTGCAAACACTCCTCAGTATGCATCACTCATGCTTTGCACACACAGTGGATAAGAATACAGACATATATGTAAGGACAACACACTATAATAAGCCAAAGGTAGACGTACATAGATGTGTGGAAGAGGGTGACTGTGACAAGGAGCCATCCAGGTCTGTCCCACCCAGCACACAGGCAAAAGGCCACAACCACATGAGGTTCAGATGTCACTCACCACAGATACTAGCCATCTATCAGCAGTACAGACTATGTGGTGCACATGCTAGCTGTGCCACATGACTGTACAAGGAAGTAGTCATCTAGCAGCTGTATACACGTACCTGTGTAATATGACCCTGTTTGTGCCCACATGTGGCTTGTCAACCTCTAGATGAATGGGTTATGGCCCATGCACACACACTGCCCTCCCCATAGCCCTACTATGACAAGCCTGCTGAGGTCATTCACTGTGAAATACACCTTTGGGAAGGTTTTAGCCCAATAATCTCCATGGTGCGTCCCATAACTGCGTACTGTTGTATTGTGATAAACTAGTTAGGTAGGAGTTCCAATCCCAGACATGGCAACTGTGAGTGTGTGTGTTTCTGTGTGTGTCTGTCTGACTCTCTCTGTGCAGAGAGCAATGCTTTTTAGAGTAGTCACACTCCTTACAATTCAAATGCTCTACTTTCGCAAGGCTGCTGATGACATCCACCTAGAAATACACCTCTGGGAAGGGTGTAGCCCAGTAATCTCTGTAGTGCATCCTATAACTACATACTGCTGTATTGTGATAAAATAGGTAGGTATTCTAATCCCAGACTTGGCAAGTGTGTGTCTGTGAGTGTGTGTCTGTCTGTGTAGAGAGCAATGCTTTTTAGGGTAGTCAGAATGTCTACACTTCAAATGCTCTACTTTGGCAAGGCTGCTGATGTCATACACCTAGAAATACACCTCTGGGAAGGGTGTAGCCCAGTAACCTCCGTAGCGCGTTCTCTAACTCCCTACTGCTACAGTGTGATAAAATAGGTAGGAATTCTAATCCTAGACTTGGCAAGTGTGAGTGTGTGTGTGTGTGTGTGTGTGTGTGTGTGTGTGTGTGTGTGTGTGTGTGTGTGTGACTCTGTATGTGTAGAGAGAAATGCTTTTTAGGGTAGTCAAACTCCCTACAATTCAAATGCTCTACTTTGGCAAGGCTGCTGATGTCATCCACCTAGAAATACACCTCTGGGAAGGTTGTAGCCCAGTAATCTCTGCAGCACATCCTATAACTGTGTACTGCTGTAGTATGATAAATTAGTTAGGTAGGAGTTCTAATCCCAGACTTGACAAATATGTGTCTGCCTGTGTGTTTCCGTGTGTGTGCGTCTGTCTGACTCTGTCTGTGTAGAGAGCAATGCTTTTTAGGGTAGTCACACTCCATATAATTTGAATGCTCTACTTTGGTAAGGCTGCTGATGTCATCCACCTAGAAATACACCCCTGGGAAGGATGCAGCCCAGTAATCTACATAGTGCATTTCACAACTGCGTACTGCTGTAGTGTGACATAGAACTCTGGTAGGGTTCTATTCCCACCCATGGCAGTTCTGGATGTTTTGTGTGTATTTCAATGTCTGTGTAGGGAGCAATGCATTTTAGGCTAGTCACACTCAGTACATTTCAAATGCCCTACTTTGGCAATCCTGCTGATGTCATCCAATGTGAAATGCACCTTTGGGGAAGGAGTTCTGCAGTAATCCCCGTGTTGCATCCTATAAAAGCTTCATGCTGTAGTGTGATATACACCTTTGTTAAGGGTTCTATACCCACACATTTTGGTTCTCGATGTTTTGTGTGTATTTCAATGTCTGTGTAGGAAGCAATGCATTTTAGCCTAGCCACACTCACTACAATTCAAATACCCTATGTTGGCAATCCTGCTGATGTCATTCAATGTGAAATACACCTTTGGGGAAGGAGTACTCCAGCAATCTCTGTGGTGCGTACTATAACTGCGTAGTGCTGTATGTAATAAACTAGTTAGGTAGGAGTTCTAATCCCAGAAATGAAAGGTGTGTCTATGTGTGTGTGTGGGTGTGTGTGTGTGTGTGTGTGTGTGTGTGTGTGTGTGTGTGTGTGTGTCTGTGTGTGTGTGTTTGTGTTTGTAACTCGTATCCTGTGTGTAACATCTGGGCCCAATGTAGAGTGGGCTTTGCAATTTTCTTATATGGTGGCCCTAGTATATATCACAATGTCCACCATACAGGGATAACAGATGTGAAATAGTCGAGAGGCTGGGGTGCAAATCCATACCCATGCATGTGACATCAAGGCAAGGCAAACAAAGTTAGCAACCCTAGTATTACTCAGAGAACACTCTCAACCCATATCACACACACACACACACACACACACACACACACACACACACACACACACACACACACACTTGTCTAGGCAACAGCCACTATGTTGGTAGTACACTGCATATTGCCCACCGATAGTAACTATGGAGGGATTGCAGTGGGCTACAGAGGGCATGGCAACCTGTCCATCTGTCCAGAAGCCACATACATGCAGACAGTGCACCTTCCCCATATTCCCCACTGGACACCTGCAACACCTGTGGTGCCATCAAATGGGACACACAAAGGACATACCATGCCTGAAAGCATGCCCTGTATGGACAGATGCCACTGACTCCAGGGAATGCTGTTAGCATGCTATCAATGTAGGTGCAGAGTAAACCTGCTGTCCAGTACCAGTTCCCACCACATGAGGCCAGGCTTGGCACATCTGATGATAATCTGTGTGCACAACATGTGCCAGACAACCCAGGTACAGCTCCACATGTCACTGTACATGCATGTGGGAGGTGTGCACATCACAGACACCATCCATGCCAGAGACTAAGGGACACATATATGGCAAGCGATGCACAGCATTGGCTACATGCAGTACTCACCCAGGTGACTGGATGGTGAATACAATACCAACCTGTGTGGGCAAATCCAGAAACTACACCCCTGAGCCATGATGCAGACCATTGTCATGTGGCCTGATGCCAAGGTATACCCATCTCCTAGCCTTGTATAATCTGGCACAGCTGACCACTACACACCCGTGAATCAATGCACTCATGCATGTTATTACTGGCACCGTCTGTGTGTGTGTGTGCGTGTGTGTGTGTGTGTGTGTGTTGTATGATGCGTATGATCATAGTCACACTCACTACAACCCCCATTGGCATACTGATGCATACTGTCTGATGTCAGACACCTCCCCATAGCCTTTGCCCATATAACCTCCGTATGACTCCTGTGGTGCATGTGATACCTGCACAGTAATGTGTTGTGGCAATCTCACTAGTGATGAGTTGTATTCCTGGCACTGCCAAGTGTGTCAATGTGTGTGCGGCCCTGTGAGAGTGTGGCTGTGTTGTCGCTGGCACCTGTACATGTGGACAGGCACGTGTACTACACCTACTGTATAGCTACCACATCCCTGTTGCAGATGTCACTCACCATCACATATACGTTCTGAGGGCTCCTCACCATGTGAGCTATGTGGCGCATCCAATAACTGCATGGAAATGTGATAGCACTACATAGTCATTGATACCCTGTGCTGGCAGGTGTGTGACACAAACATGCTTAGGTTTTACTCTCCCACCCCTCCCTGACTTGTCTTTTGTCTGCCTTTCTCCTCCCTCTCTGGTGGATGAGGAGACCTACACCTGCTTTGCTTAGGCAGCAGCATGTGTATTTTAATTGATGCTCATGATCAGCTGATGGCCACTCCACAGATTGCAGACCTCCTCTAGCTGATTGCATATGGAACAGCTGTGGTAACATTCCCATAGCCAATTGCATGGAGACACACTCCAATATCTAGGAACATCACGTTGGTGTTGGTCCTTTCCATTCCCTGTAAGCAGGAACTCGATCTGTTGTTTGGCAAACAGCATCTCAGATGGATTGGGGACTTACCTCTAATAACATACACTGTGGAAACAGGGCAACACACAACAGGGGGATGTGCCTGACCTGACTACAGACTGTAAGTGCTGCTATACTGCATTTGGAGTAATGTTGGCTTAACAGGGGGTGTGTGTGGATATGGCTGTTCCACATGTTGCAATACCTGCCATGTCAGTGCTCTGTGTATGAGGAATCCCCATCTGTAGGGTCATCTGCAGACTGGGCAGTGTGTGGTGCCTTTGGTTTCATGTGTTACCCACAGAGCACCTATCTGTGAACTGCAGAAAGTACTGTGTGGATTGCAGTCTGTAGATGGTGGAACCGTGGCAGTTACTGACTTCATATCCCTCATAGGACATATGTTGTGACAAACCCTGTTACAACAGTAAATGTATGAGGTTATCACAGCAACATGTCAATATTGGCCCTGTGTATGTGCTTCCAGCCACACCTCTGTCAACCTTTGTACATATGTCAAGCATTAAGAGATGCATATTTGCTGTACACCATAATTAGTGACATCATATCTGATAAGAAGCCAGTGAGATATCAGACTGCTACACATGTTATGTACAGTAGGGGTTATATTTGATGACATAACCTGGACATTCTGTGGTTGTGTGTACAGTAGTGAGGTCTGTGTACTTATGGTGAATGTTGACAGTGTGTGTAATGTTAATATGTACTTTGGCCTGTGTACTGACTGTGGCAGATGTCAGTGCTCTTGGTCCCATCCTACCTGATGTTACATGCTGCTCCACTATATGTTACCATATCAGCTTACATGTTTGTAGGGTCATACACACACATGTCCCATACCACAAGCAGGCATCAGACCACACTGTGTAGTGGCCCAGCATATGTAGGGTTTGTGTTTGAGTGGCACATATGAGGATGGTGTTGAATAGATTGTCCGTATAGTGTAATAATATGCTAGCGTACCATATGTGGCTGTGGATGCGTTCACATTGTATGTAGCTATGCACTGTCACACAGGTGTATCTTACCCTGTGCTGTGACATGCCTGTAGAACCTGCTATACATGCAGGTACATGTGCATTCCCCCATAGGAAATGTAGGCCAGTGTTGAGCCAGTCTGCCTGTAGCTTGCGCATTGCTTTGTCACATGCGTAGCAGCTTAGTGTACTTACCCAGTGAGATGTCATGTCCAGATACTTGCCAGATGTACTGCTGCTGGGCCTCCCTTAACAGTAATGTATGCCAGACAGAGCAGTGGGATGCTGTACAGATGTATGTCAATATCTAATGGGTAGTATGTGGCCATGGCACCTCTGTACCAGCAGTTATTATGTGTCAGGACAGACAGGAGTGTGTGAATGCATAACCCATGGGGGCATATGTGTACCAGTCATTACGTGTTATACACATCTACATGGCTGTTAACATCAACATTGTCAGACTTGGTCCACATGTTTTGCACTAAGGGGTTCTGTGGATACCTCTGGACTGTCCAGAGTGTGTCAGAATGTCCAAATATATTGGCTAATATCTCTTCTGTAGTCCACAGTAGCATTATGTGCTAGCAGCGGTACTGTAATATGATGTCTTTAGGATGTCTGTCAGTAGCCAATGGCGCAGATGTGAAAAGCAGATGTGACCTCCCACACACACCATGTCTGTGAAGACAATCACTATTACAGTAGCAATAGTCTACTGATATACCTGCTAGACATACCTGACATCCATTTGCACTACGTAATTGAGACTATAGGGGCTGAGTTAGGCCTACACTCATGTTCAGGGCACATGGTGGAAATATATGTATATATAATTATCCAGATATCTATATAAACATATACATATCGACATATATAGATGGGTATGACATATATAGATGGGTATGTATATACCCGCGGTGGTGGTGCTGTGGTAGCCTTGTCGCCTCACAGTAAGACGCTGTCCGGTTCGATTCTCAGCTACAGCGTCTTCTGCATAGAGACATGCGTGACTGGGTGTACCTTCGTTGAAGGTTGTTCGTCAGGGCTGGTAACTCAGCAAGTAAAAATCAACTACCAATTATTAGCGGACCGGAGTTCCACTGTGGTGACCCCTAACTGGGAAAAGCCGAAAGACACAAACAAACAAATAGATGGGTATGTATATGTACATAGATATACATATACACACCCAGATATATACATATACAGAACAATATATGTCTACACATATACAGATACTGATAGATATGCACATATACGTATATCACGCTGCCATTCCTGCCAGCAGTCCACTGCTGTTGTATCTCCCACACATACGGTGGAGCTGGGGCCATATATGTGTGGGCTTCACCTACACCATACATGTGTGCCCATATGCACTCCAGAGGCCAGTGTATGTAACAGTGGTATATGGGCTTGTATTACTGAGTCTGGGGAGGATGCACCATAAATAACCTAGGCTGTTACAATATGTCAGGGTATCAGGTGTGAGCTGCCTTAAGGTATCTGGATGTACAGTACCATACAATTCGCCTATACTGACATTATTAACATAAACTGGGTTAATGCAGGCCTACTGCCTCCTGCCATACAGACTGTTCTGTTTGTCAGTGTGCTTGTGATGGTGTCAGTTATGCCTTGTTATGTGACAGTTACATCCCATTTGGTCAACTGAAGTTTTTACCAATAAAACCAAATGAAGCAAAAAGTAACCAGCAAAACCAAACCCGAACCAAAGCAAGAGACAAAAAAATCCACCAGATTTTTTTGAGGGAACAGATTGCCCTTTTTTTTCAAGTGAGAGTGGGATGTTGGGGAGGGGTAGTAGGTATATTTGGGGAGGTAGGTTGGGTAGGTTAACAGACAAGACAAACAAGATGCATACAGGGGCAGTATATGACACATGTGGGGGGTGAACACATTGATGGAGAGAAGTGTTGGGATATCGGAAGCCCACAAGCCCCCTAGTGGTAACAATGGGACTGAGGTCCCCACCCATGGGCAGTCACCACTGCACCTTCACAACCCTGAAGGTGGCTGTGCTGGGGGCTGAGTTTCAGAGCCAGGCTGACTCTCTAATCATGACACGTGGCCCTCGAGCTAGCGTAGAAGATCATCAAACTGCTCATTGATCGCTCTATGCACCACAACCCTGACCTGGCGACAGGTGACAGATGCCTGTCTGCACCCACTCCCGGGGGGAAGGGGGCAGCCCCATCCCGTGAGGTGATTCCACCCAAAGGTGGTGCAGGACCAACGGACAGGAAGGTCCCGGGTTGGGGTCCAGACATGCTGGCGCCCAGTGCAACAACCAGCTGAGGTGGGACAGATGGATCCGCTGGGACTGGCCTTCCCAAGCATGCTATAGTGTTTACATTTCATCATCATTTGTGGGTTAGTAATAGTCAACACATTCCAGGGTTACGTATAACAGCATACATAGATATTCCCAGTCACCAGATATGGAACAGTTGCATAGCAAACAGAACACATGCATATACGGGACCACAGTGGTAATAAGAACAGCATGCAGGTACACTGATGGCACCATGCCACCAATATTGGAATAATTCAATATAGCACATGCATGAGAACCATTAACATTTTATCAAACAATTGGACATTATCAGAACATAGGTGTCATTACATACCGGTTGGGGTAGGTATGTTGATTATTGTTGGAGATATGGTGGGGTGGAGAGAAAGATGTCAATTAGCAACTAGTATATTCCTGTAGTCCACATTACTTTCTTAGTCAGTGCTGTTATCTGTACCTTACAAGTCTTACCACACTACCCTATAGTCTTAGCTTGGACAGTGATATGGCTGTCATCATCATTGCGCATGAACCAGTATTACCTGCAGTATACACCTCTTACCTTATATACCTGTGAAGGGAATGTTTGTTAAAACTAAATGTTTGTACACATACTCCCGGATTCCGGGTTGATGTTTTGCACTATGCTATCTAACTCTTTCTGCACAGACTCTGGTCATGTGTTGACCACATGCTGGTGTGTCTGGACATATCTAGAATATTGCCCTCTTCCACCTTTGGTGATCTGACACACACATATACATGCTTTCCTACATAGCTATATTATGTAGCACAGTATGGGTGACAGTGACCAGTGATACTTTATTATTCAGAGAAACTGCAACACTCACAATTCTCTACAATACCAGAGTGACCAGTACCAGTACAGGTTATAATGGTCTGTATTTCACAGCAAAGTGTTCGTATCCAATGTACCTCTGGGAGCAATGTTTGTTAGCACTACCTGACTGTTGCCACACAAAGTTCCAGATTACACATTAGTATCATGCACATACATCTCACTCTGTTACTGTACACATTCTGGTCACAGCTTGACAGCATGGGGTGTAGATAGGACATATTTGACATATTACTCTCCTAACAGTTTCGGGGGTTGCTACAGTGACAGGTGTGTTCCCATAGATATTTGCCAATCACTTGTATTCCCTGCTTGCTGGCTAAACATCTGGGATCATCCCACAGACTTACCAGGGGGACAGGCAGCAGATATGGGCACATATACTGGACATTCTGGCCTCATCTGTACAGTTGTGGGGTGTGAATCTGTATGCAGACTAATTCCACTCCCAGGATTCAGACCATGGTTGTGTCTGCTACAACTTAAACACTGTCCATCACAGTTGGGTCTGCTATATAGATATTGATGTATATCTCCTATATGCTTTCTGTCTTATTAATCCCCTGTGCTTTTGCATTTTGACATTGTATTACAACACTCTTATACAGATTTCCTAGACTGTTTTATGTTGTAGGACAGTGTGGGTGACAGTGATGTGTAATACCTCATTATTCAGAGCAACTGCATATCATTCTTGTATTTCTGGGCACAGTGTTGGTATCTGACAGACCTGTGGGAGGAATGTTTATTAGCACTACCTGAATGTTCCTACACACAGTGCCAGAGTCCACATTACTATTATGCACATACATCTCACTCTGTTACTGTACACACTCTGACCACAGCTTGACAAGTTGGGGTGTAAATAGGAAATATGTGGCTTCTTAGTCACATAAGGTATTGGGGAGTTGCTAGTGTGCCAGCTTTGTTCTCATAGCTGTGTCAATCCGTTGAATTTCCTGTTTGCCGCCTATATGTCTGGGATCATCCCACTGATTTCCCAGAGGGACAGGTTGATAGACAACATTGACATATCTGTACAGTTGTGAGGAATGATTCTGTGTGCAGATTACTACCACTGGCCGGATTCGAACCGTGGCTGTGTGTGCTAAAAAAACAACAGTTCACAGCCCAGGTACATGTGCTATTTGGTTTTTGTTGTTTACATTTTCCCTGTTTACTATCTATGTGTCTCTCTGTTGTACTAAATGGCCTCTGGGGATTACACCTGCCATATACATGCATTCCTACACATTCAATTTATGGTGCACAGTGTGGGTAACAGTGCTTAATACTACAGTACTATTACATGATTGCATATCTACATTACCGTATGATACCAGGACATATACATGCAGTCCAGCAGTTAGACCTGTTTTGTCAGGCTATTACACTTTTATTGACTTAGAAACAATATGATACACTTACTGCCTTATTCTGTAGTGTATGCAGTACTTGCCTTGAACAATACAGGCTGTAAACTAGCAATTAATTTATTACCACTTTTATTGTTATTTCCTATGACAGTAAATGCATGAGTATTACTGACCTATCTCATGTCGCAACCTCGCCAGGCAACTAATGTGGGCCTCCTGGTTCGTGGCTCGCTCCATTACAGCTGTGGGTGACATAAGTGGAATATTTAGCCATACCTATCCATGATATACCTGAGCTGGCAATTATTACACACATACTGGGGTGATACTTACACATGTCTGGAACATCTCCTGACTCTCTAGCCTCTTGGAGCCACTCCTCCAAGAAGTACCTCTTATGCTGCTTCAGGTCGGCATAGTGGTGCCTGACCTACTCACCAGTTCAGGGTATGCCTGTGGCACTGGTAAGGTCGCAGGTGAGACGGTCTAGGACTCTGTCTTATATTGGGAGCCCTGGTACTGGTCTTGCAGCAGTCTCTGAGCATGGTCTTTAACTAGGTGTCCTGCCATGGCCTTGGACTCCTGGATGCACCAGCACACCTTCTCCCCTTACTACCATAGTGCCTGCAAGTGGAAGCTACAACCAGTTATGAGATGTATTCCTGCCTCTTGGGTTTAAGTAGGGCCGATTTCCCACACTTTTCCGTGATTGGCCGGTTTTGAAAAGGCTAAGCTATGGGCAAACCTGCTTACCAAGGGTTGGCATTGTTTAAAGGGGTATACCACTGGGCACATTGAGTTAGCTGGTCTACACATTGCTTACACCTCCTAAGCTGGCCTGTGCAATACTTAGTGATGCTTACATTAGACTTTGCATTATATTTCCTTTTGGGCATTGATTTCTTATTCACTGCATCTTATATATC
Organism: Protopterus annectens; assembly: GCF_019279795.1. Classification (NCBI taxonomy): domain Eukaryota; kingdom Metazoa; phylum Chordata; order Ceratodontiformes; family Protopteridae; genus Protopterus; species Protopterus annectens. Next base: position 935,001,638 of record NC_056744.1, read on the forward strand.
TGACAGGTATCCACAATTAATGTGTAAGTACACTCTAACAGGTCTTTGTGTTTTATTTGGGACTTCAACACTCTATTACAATTACACCTCACTTCTGGGCTTACTGCTGTACTCCAGTTCACATATTTATGTTATGTAGTGAGTTATGGAACATATAACTGTATACTGATTCCTTTCACAGGTTCAGTTTGGTTATACTACAGTGAGGACTTGTTTGATACTACCTCATTCTTCTGTACTTCTGTGATGGCTTGGTGGATAACTGCTGGGACTACGGTGTATAGGGTCCTGGGTTTGAGACCTGCATGGTTGTTTATTTTGTTGATGGCCAGAACAAGGGCCGTTGAATACAGAGTGATTAAGGCACTTTTGAGCAGTTGTAAGCAGGTTTGCGTGAGGGTAAGCGCTGCTAACCTGCCGTTACATCTGCTTATAGAGAGTTAGCTTTAGAATTGCTTAGCCAGTGTAGGCATTGCTTACCGCTGTGCAAACGGGCTTACACCCGCTAACTAGTGCTTAAATATGCTTACTACTGCTTATTTATGCTTAAACCTGCTTACTAGTGCCTTATTCATTATGACACTGACACCTCACATGTGCATTTACTGCAGTACTCCAAATCATAAAAATACATTAGTGGGTTATACAACATAAATATTACTCAAAGTGTTTTGCCATAGAAAGTGGAATCTGCTGCAGTAGGACTTGAATCGGGAATGCCTGCTCGTAAGGCGAATGCTCTGCCCACTACACTACACTACTGCTATGCTGATTCATTTCCATATATCTTCTTTGTTATCCTCTTCAGCCATTTAAGCTACATTAACTGTAGCTAAGCGATTGGCACACCCACGCACCTATGGTTAGCTTTAATCGGATTAAAAAAAAAATAAAAGGGTTTCTTCATTTTATTGATATGTACTGTTGCTGTTGTACACATGGGGGGGCTGTTGGTGGGGATATGCGAACACCTATGACCAATCTCGCTCATTTCTTACCCCTTTCTTCTGTTCTGCATTGTGGGGGCGTGTATATTCTGAGGGCTCTGCTGCCAGACACATCCCCTGTACTCTTACATGCTCAGAGTAAGATTAGGAGATCAAGCAGCGCATCTCATTATTATGCATGGCGCGCTGCCAACCTGATCCAAAACAGTCACTTCCGTGCAGGACTAAGCTAGTAAATCCGGGGGATAGTCTTTTAAAGCAAAAAGAAAAGGGTGGAAAGAACAATAATAAAAGGGTGGGAAGACTAGGGGGAAATTCAAACTGGAGCTCTAGTTCTCTGGTTAGAATTTCAGAAACTTTTATCTTAATGCCTCAGCAGGTTGGGTCAGACTCAAAGAACAGGGGGGGAAAAACAGTAGCAAGATAAACAGAAAGCACTGGAATACAACTTTAAGTGGGTATATGCAGCTATAAAAAGTAATGAAGCACAAGTCCTGGAAAATAGTTCACAGTACTGCCACTAGGACACAAGTGCTCCTCGGCAATTATCTGCTTGCCGAGCACACTCAAGCAAATCTGCAATTTGCGGCTACCACTCCACCCATACAGTATAAGAAGGAATCAGTACTGCAAACTAAACAAGGATATACATTTTGAGCCTCAAGAGCAGGAGCACACTCAAGCAAATCTGCTATCTGCGGCTACCACTCCACCCATACAGTATAGGAAGGAATCAGTACTGCAAACTAAACAAGGATATATATTTTGAGCCTCAAGAGCAGGGTTAGTCCACCCAGGCATTCTACTTGTATGTTTTATGAGAGTGAAGCTATTACATTAGCAGTATTTCTTAGTAGTTTTCAGCTTGCTAATAAAACTGACTGTTGTAGCCTTGTGTCCCCCCCCCCCGCTAGTACAGTAATCCTAACTGTCCAATAGACAGTATACATTTAATTCACATCACTGTGACTAAATTAACCATCAAGCAGCCCTCTCAGTGCTTTCTGCCTTAGTTTGTATCACTTGGAGGCCCACCTGTTTATTTGCATCTCTATACATTCCCCTTCATTGCTAATGTATCTCCCTACTCTAATCTGTGCACAAACTGGTTACTAATCAGCAAGTCAATGTGAAGACACACTCCCAACCTTAATAAACTTTGCTGTCTCTTCTCTCCTTCACTTTACAGGTAGTTTGAATTATTACTTACCCACTCTGAGGCCTTCACTGATTTCCACTGATTGCCTCTCTGGTTTCTTTGCATTCCACCTGGTTTACACCCCTTGTGCTATCTCCCTCCCCCAATACAAAGTCTATATTAGAATCCTGCTGAGCATGGAGCCATCTTTAAATTTCTAGTCTCCCACCAGGACACAAGTGCTCCTCAGCAATTATCTGCTTGCCGGTATGCCATTAGACCTCAGGAATTTGTTTTAAAAGTGTTCAGATTTGTAAAGTAATACTTACTTTTTCTTTTGTCTTGGTTGGCTCTGCCCCGCTCTGTTCGCCCTCGCTAACGCTCAGGCTCTCTCCGCTCCCCTGCCCTGCCCCCTATTACCTCCCGCCCCCACTACCTCTACATTTATAGTAATCACAGCCACACCCACAGCTCACCCTCACATCACCTCCACCAATCACAGCTCCTCAAGTCATATCACATTATACCACACCAACTTGCTCCACACAAAATACTCCCAATCACTCTCATTCCCACTAGGCATTTTTTACATCACCCACACTACTTCCCCATCCACATATAGTGCAACCCTATAATTCCTATTCAGACCCCCCACCTAGAAACAACTTAAACTTTATAACCATGACTATCACGCAACTAAGCCTAGTCTGTCTTCTCATAATTCTTTACAACACAAGTTATCACTCTAGCAATATCCCTAAACTTAATAGCACAACACTGCATTATGCACTCTCGTATACAGACACCACACATTATAATAATATCTGCCCACAGTTATTCAAGAACTACATAACGGACCAATTCAGGACTAAACACATATGCTCTCATTCCTACTCCAAAAAAACACAATACTTTCTCAAACTCCTCACCAAACTCCAACATCTGTATAACCATTTTAACTCCAGGCTCACCATAAGTGGAACTGCCTTACTGTACAAGTCAAACTTAACTGTCCGTCAATTACCAAACTCCTACCCCTCCCCCAATAATTGGGACATACTTATCTCACAGCTTCAACTTCACCCTAAAAAGGTCATCACCACAATTGTGATCTATATTCCACCTGGTAATACACCTGCTAGCCTTGAAGACTTCTTATCCTGGTGTTCTTCCACATACTCACAAGAAACCCTTATTCTGGGGGACTTCAACCTAGATTGGTTCACCTGTATATCAGAACCACCAAGTAATCTAATAAATTTCCATGGCTACCAGCAGCTAGTCCAAATTCCAACTAGATGTGATAAAAAATCTAAAAGAGAATCCATCCTTGACTGGGTCCTAACTAACAACCGCACATTGTACCCTCACACAGGCAGTCTCCCAGACACCTTAAGTGACCACAACATAATATACTTTATACGTAGTAGAACAAGCATATGCAAAACCACTAACTATATATCCACTAGAAACACAAAAAAAAATCTCTCCTGAGGTCCTCAACACTTTACTCTGTAACTGTGACTGGACCCCCCTAAAAACCCTCCCACTTGATCAGGCTGTAGCATATTTCAACAAAACATTTCTACAATACCTAGACACTGTCACTCCATTGTGCAAAATCAAGGGTAGAACCTCTACGAACCCCTGGCTTAGTAAAGAAACCGAACAAATCCTCAAGTCCAGAGACACTGCCTGGCTTTACTATCAAAAAACAAAGAAACACAAAGCCTAACTAAGTACCAGGAACTGCGCAACCATGCAAAAAATGCATTAGGCTGGACAAAAAATCCTACTACACAACATTACAAACTAAATACCAACACAACCCGCAAAAATTTTGGAAAAATGTAAACCAGCTACTAAAATCCACCCAAAAGGCTACCCCCAAACCAACCACCCTGACACTAAAGTTCCCATCGAAACACAATTCAACTCCCACTTTGTGAACTCAATTCTATCCTTAGTATCACAGGACAGTTCCTTCCTCACTACCCCCCCCAACAGAAATAACACTAATACAAGCTTTACCCTCAAAACAGTTTCCACCACTTCAATCAAAAGCATGCTCTCCAAACTAAAAACCTCATCAACAGCAGCCGACCTACTCCCCAGCTATTTCTTGAAACTCACAGCAGATGCTATTGCTATCCCAGTCTCCACTCTCATAAACAGATCAATTGTTGAAAACTACGTGCCCAAACTCTGGAAAATATCCTATGTTACACCCATACACAAAGGTGGGACCTCCACTGAACTTAATAACTACAGACCCATTGCTTTACTCTCCCCCCTGGCCAAAATCCTAGAAAAAAGCATCCATACCCAGATGCTAAACTATCTCCTAGACAGCAACATCCTGTCACCTACTCAGCATGGTTTCAGACCTGCCCATAGTACCACTACAGCCCTCCTCTGCTTCACAGACACAGTAAACCGTCTCAAAAATGAAGGCCTACAAGTGTCAACTCTTTTTCTGGATATGTCCAAAGCGTTTGACACAGTCTTACACCACATCCTGCTAAACAAACTAAACCAATATCATCTATCAAATTCCACTCTTACCTGGTTCCAAAGCTACTTAACTGACAGGTACCAAGCTGTGAAATGGGAAAATTCTCTCTCTCTCCTCAGCTGCCCATAACTGTAGGAGTCCCACAGGGTTCTATCTTAGGACCACTACTATCCACAGTCTTCACAAATGACATCCATACCTCCACACAGCATGCATCTATAATTCAGTATGTAGATGACACTACCTTAATCTGTGCTGCACAAAACATTCCCACCCTCCTGCAAACAACTCAACTAGCATTCTCTGACGTTGAAAACTACCTTACCAAAGCCCAACTTATCCTCAATCCAAAGAAAACTCAGCTTATGATTATAACCAGTTCTAACAAAAACACTAACAGTCAATTCACTATCTACTCCACTAATACTACTCCAATTGCTCCAGTGGCACAGGCTAAGCTATTGGGAACAACCATAGACTCCCACCTAAAATTTGATAGTCATCTAAACTTAACTATTAAAAAAGTACATGCCAAACTGGGGTCGCTCTACCGTATCAAACCATTTCTTACCAACAACACAAGATCAGCCATTGCTCGCTCCCGACTTCTATCCACCCTACTCTATGCATCTCCCATTCTGACTAATCTCAACAAAACTGAACTAAGCAAAATGGTAGCCTGCTATAATAGAGTTGCCCGCTTTGCTGCAAATTGCTCATATAGAACTCATCACTGTACTGCTTTGAGATAGCTCCACTGGCTTGAACCGCCCAACCTCCTAACCTACAATTAGCTCTGCCTCTGTCATTCTATCTATTACCTCCCCAATAAGTGTCCTGCCCTCAAAAACCTAGTACAACATCACTCAGCCAAAAGGCCTCTTAGATCATCAAGCAAACTAATACTAGAAGTCACCAACAGCTACAATAGCTTTGGAGAAGCACTATATAGTAGTTCAGTGGCTAAAAAATGGAACTCTGTCCCTACAAGCATTCAAAACACATCATCCAAAGCCTCCTTTAAAGACCTCATCAGGCAACATCTCAAGGAAAGTTGGCAGTGCCATGATTGCTTCCCAGGCTAGTGAAAGTGGATAAACACATACATACAAAATCTAGAGCACTTGATAATAGTTTTCAATCTTACTCACAAACACTGGCTAATCTACAATGTATGTACTGTACCTCTGTACTATGTACGTATTCTACCTATGTTCCAAATTACAGCTGTACACCACAAATCTATTAATTACCTTTATTTTCAAAATTAATATTTTTTTGTTTGTTCTCTCCACTGTAACTGTTTATGTGCCGCATACCACTGTAAAAACATGTCTCCTGTAATTTGTGTGTATACTTATCATGTCTAAATAACTAAATGTGTCTGTAATTTTTCTTTGTGGAGCTTTTCTCCCCGGGCCTCTGCTGAAAAAGGGCCTTTTCGGCTCAGTCAGACACCCCCGGTTAACAAATGTAAAATAAATAATAAATAAAACTATGCAGAAATTTACTATTAATGCTGTAATAAATGAATAATGAGGCTTAAATATGGCGACAGATCACAGTCCTGATACAAATGTGACAGAAGCTACAAAAATGATTGCGGTCCTAGATTGAGTTAAAAATACAAACATTTACCTTTTACATGTAATTCTACTTATATAGTATAATGTATACAAAATGCTAAAATCTTGCATTAATACCCGATTTTCACACAACTGCAAATGAAGCTTCCAGACAAAGGTCCCAGAACTAACTAAAAACAAATGCAAACAGATAACTCTTTTGGCTAAAATATGGACAGAAAGCAGAGATTTAAAAAAAAGAATCCTCATACAGATCTCTATAAGTGCAACATAAAATATCTAAGTAGAATTAAAATAAAAGCCTTTTTCTTCCCTTTTGATGAAAAGCATTCATCTCATTCCTTGTAGAATCTTGACAAAAGACTTCCCTTCTTAAGAGTAGAGAATTAGTTTAATTTTATTAGGATTAAGAGGAGGTGGGAGTTGGATAGCCAGGATTCTACTGTGGTGAGAGAGAGTTGAGTCACTTCTTGAACTTTGGGAAGGTAGGGGTGAAGCAGATGAGGGTTGCTGTGGTATGTAGTTTATTTGCAAATATGCTGAATAGTAGTAGTCCCAAAATTGAACCCCTCAGATAGTTCAAAGATGATTTTTTTTGATGGGGGCAGTTTTGAAGGCTTTTGAGACAGCCAAAAAGAGGAAGAGTACTAAATTGTCTTCACTTGTATTTTGGTTGACAGTGTTGGATAAACTAAGGATGGTGGTTGTTGTGTTATGACTGGAATGGAATCCATGTTGTGTTTTGGCTAAAAGTTTGTTGTTGGTTATGTGGTTAATGAGTTGGGTATATATGCACTTTTGTAGTATTTTAGATAAGGGGATAAGATAGCTATCAGTCTGTAGTTAAGAGTATTCTACTGAAGAATCACCTTAGTGCAGAGGAATGATATATAAGATTTTCCATGTGGCAGGGACGTGTCTTTCTATTACAGAGTGATTTATTAACATATAGATAGGTAACATAAGAGTATTTGCTGCTAGTTTTAGATAACTAGCAGACAGATTGTTGACTGCTAGAGTAGTTAATTTAAACTGGATATTATTTCTTTTTTACAGTGGAGTTGTGGACTGTTTGAAATTTGAAGACAGAAATACTACCACCAAATGGAGGTGGGGAGTGTTGAGGGGATCATATGGTTTGCTTTATTAGTGATACAATAGAGTTTGTAAAGTAGGGATAGAATTGCATGCCTAGAAAGTCACTGATGTTATTGGACATGGGTGTTGGTCTAGGGGACTGGCCAGGCTGAAAAAGCTTTTTATGGAAGACCAAAATAATTTGGGATTATTTTGGTGGGTTTTTTTGGAGTTTCTAGTAGAACTGTCTATCATTCCTCATCTGTTTCTAAGATGCCTGGAAAGATTGTTGGCTTTATTCATGTACCATAGTTCCCATGCTGTGTCCCTCTGTGCAGCTGCCTGGTTTCCTTTGACAGCCATGATGTTTGGTCTGATTTCAGTCTCTTAGACCTGGAGGGTGCCAGTTTATTTAGAATGTTTTGGAAGGTGTTGTTAAAGTAAAACATGGAAACTTCTAGGAACAGTATTTTGAGTAAATTCCAGTCATAGCAACAAAGGGTGGAGATAAAGGTGTCCTTGATTAAATTAGTTAGACTCCATATTTGGTTATATGTTACTGTCCTACTTAAGTTCAGATGTTGTCTCAATATGTCTTTTGGGAGATGATCACTAATAATATCAGGAAGGCATCTTGTTAGAGATGGTGGAGGGTGTGTTAGTTAAGATCAAATACAGGATTGATTCCCTGCTTGTTTTTCCATCTAATGTTGCTGCTGTTGAGGTTAGTTGGAAGAATCTATACACATTCAGGAAGCTGGTCGGGGTATTTGAATTGCAAACATGAGAATCAATTTTAATGCCTCCCATTATGATTGTTTCTTGATCGTCCAATAGTAGTTTACAGGAAGGGAGTGAGTTTTAAGTCCTTTTTTGAATCAAACACAACAATGGTCAAAGGTTCTGTTAATAAAGGTATGCACCATTGTTTTAGATGTAATTAGCGTAATTTTGTTAAACAGGGTGAGATGCGCTCCATTAATGTCACTGTTATTAAGATTTTGGGTAATTTTAATTGTAGCTCAAAGGGAGTTGTTTATGTTGCCACCTGCCAGTTATGTTCGTGTTTTTTTTTTTTTGGAAAAACGGAGAAAGCATTAAAAGAGGGAATGCACGGACATCTCTGTGATATCAAAAAGGTTACTCTAACTAATGCCCTTGCAAAACATATTAGTCTAAATCCTGGACATTTGTTTCAATTTTTTTATTGTTGAACAAATTGTTCCTACCATCTGGTGAGGACCTTGGGGTTTTATTCTTGAGATTAAATACTGCTGTTTTTCCTGGTATCAATGGTAATAGTTCAATTCTTTTCTTTATTGAAATTAAAGGCATTCATTTAAATGATCTTGTTTGTATTTTTATATTTATTATTTTTTTTGCATTCATTATTATTTTTATTTGTATGTATGATTTTTTGGGGACATGTACCTTTAAGAAGATTTGGGAGAGATTTCTGGCAAAAAACATCATGTGATTTCTAAGTTTCAAATATGGATTTTTTTTTATTCTAGTTGTTTGATGAAGTCTTAATCACATAAGAAGAAAGTGCTTATATTCTATTATTAAATATAAAGTGTTTTTATATTGCTGCGGTCTTTGTGGTCATAAGTTCTGCATTTCTTTCTTTTTTTTGTTTATTAATTTGTTGAGTGTTTTTGAGTTTGTGCCTTTATGAGCGATTTATTCTTGAAAAGAGGCTACCCTGTCACCCTAATCCAGGACTTAACTAAAGAAGTCCAGTTAAAAAGGGAAAGGGGAATTTATTTGCCCATCTTGAACCAACACAGTGGACACATTACGGAACTACCAGTTGTCAGACAAACTATTAGCCCTTACAGCTTTATTATTACATACAGCCTAGATGCTAAAAGTGTGGTTTCCATAATCCAAAAGAACTGGGACATATTAATGAACAATGGTGCATTGAGAAACAAATTCCAGGAAAAACCTGGGATTGTTTTAAACAGGGAAACAACTTGAAAAAATACTGGAAAGGAAACCAAATAGGCAGGTAAACACAATTGGTATATTTAAATGCAACATGTGTAGATACTGTAAATACATAGACACCAGTCAAACATTTGAGATTAGGGGCAAGAGATACAAAACAAGGAATACACTTGACTGTCAAAGCAAGCAGGTAGTATAGCTAGCAAAGTGCACATGCTGCCCAGTATTCTATATTGGAAAAACCGACAGAAAACTCCGCGAATGGATATACGAACATGTGTATGCCATGGGGAGACACAAAGCAGAGAATGCACTTGTAAGACACATCATGGAGTACCCACAACATCAGTTTACATTTTGGGCAATAAATCAAGTTAGGAATGAGGAGAGAGGGGGGCCAGATTCATTGATTTTAGAGAAAAATGAACTTATGTGGCAATTGAGGCTGGACGTTTGCCATTACCCAGAGATAAATGAACTAAGTTCCATTATGTGTATTTTAAAACTAAGAAGCTTAAATCGGTAGTAAAAAAATGTTTTCTTTTTATTTTCATTAATATTTTTTATACTGCTTGGATACATACAAACATACTTTAAAACATATTTTGTACAGATGTATATAAATATACGCTTCACAATACAATATTTTTAAAGAAAATATTTTTTTGTAAACATTTTTTAGAAATGTTTTTATTTAATTATTAGGTAGGCTTATGTATGCAACTAATGTTCCTTGATGTTTACAATATAGTAGAACTGTTTGTTTTATTTGAAGGGAGATGGAGTTTGCTTTCTAAGCAAGAAATGGACAGCCACTCATATTACTGTTTTTAAACATGTGATAGGAAGGAGGGGAATTTAAACCCCAGTGTTTTAAAATGTTTTTATCTGAAGAAGTTGTTTTTTGTAAACAATGAAAAGCATTGTTAAAGCTTAATAAAATTGTTTCCTGCATTTGTGTGGAAAGAGGTCGTGTTTTGGGTGATTTGACTTGCACTGCTTTGGCGTTTTTGGAATTTCTCCTTCTTGCAGGCAGTTGTAGAAGGAGGTTTTACTGTTACCCATCTTGATAGCAAGTTTTACCATGAATGAAGCTTTTGACTGTTTAGCTAAGTTCTTTTTTGGATTAATTTGATGTTTGCTAGCCTTTTTGTGTCAAGCTAGGTAAAGTTTGAAGACTTTGAACCCTCTCTTCTTTTGGTTTAATAAGATGTCAAATTTGTAACTCTTAAGATTCGATCTGTTGCAGTATTTTCTACTAAATAAATGGCTCATAGGGATGAATTTATCAGTACAGTTATTTAAAGTGATGAAATTACTTTCTGTCCTACTTTGCCTTGGATTATATAACCTGACAAAGGCAGCTGCATCATATATAAAAATATAGATGATGTAAAGTCTCTGCCAGCAGCCCACACAAAAAATAAGGATCTCAGTTTTATACAGATGATGTATACAATGTTAAAGTTAAAAATGTTGGAGTCAGTCTCCAAAGCTGGTTGGGTGAAACCATAAGAAATTCTCTAACCTCTAGAGTCAAAGATGGATCACCTTAAACTGAAACTTACAAAGCAAGACTGAGTTAGCCAAGAGAAAAGTGGTCATATATGACATGGAAAGAGGAGCCCAAAGAATGAAGTCAGAAATGTGTGGTACTGAAAACAGGCAACAACAAGGGGGGGGGGGGTGGCGGGATATGATCTTTATGGTATTTTTCAAAATTAATTTTTGACTGCAGCTAATGATCCCACTACACTTGACCAAGAGACTGAATGACTCCATTGTTTTGATAGCAAAACCCAAGATTCAGTTAATTCTAGACAAGTAGCCTGTAGGTTATATTCTTATACTCAAAGAAATGGCTATTAAAATGCTTCAAGGAATCTAGTTTAAGGGTATGATCAAATTTTGTAATATTACTCCAGAGATCTTCATAGAAGGACAGCCTTCAGTGACATCAGAACAGAACTATCCTAGCAACTGTATCTGGCTTCCCAGGTTGTAGTAATCAAGGGCCAGAAAAGAAGATATGACTTACTACAGCTATCTTTTTCCTTGGTTTAAAAAAATGATGGCATGGCTCTAAGGGGGCAGACGTGTGAAATCAGCTGTATTAAATCAAGAAGTCGAGCACCAACAAATTATGTAGACCAGAAAAATATGAGACTTGCAGAAGATCTCAAGGAACATGAAAGAACAACCAGGGGAGGAAGGACTGTGGTAGCATCTATGCAAGTGCTCATACAGAACTGATCCTCAAAGAGGGTGCCAGAAGTACAAACCATTTTGTGATATGGCTTATAGGCCAAAATAAAGTCATTCCCTCCAAGAAGATGATTAGACAGAGTAAGTTCATATTTCAGAGAGGAAGGCAGAGTTAAAAGGCATTTACAGGGGTACTTATTATGACAAGATGGATTTTGAAGGAAATGGCAAGAAAAATAAGACTTATATTACATCTTCAGTTCCTAACAGGGTAACTTATCAGCAATGTGAAGTCGGCTCCATCAGATTACTTAATGCAATACAAATTAGACTAATGATGGTTGTTGCTTGGGTTCCTTGACTGAAGTCTCTTTTGAAACTATAAGTATGCATATGCTTTTTTTATTACAGTGGTATTACCTGTCTTAATGCTTACTGTGTTGAAATGGTAATCATAGCATTGTGTTTGTTAATATTATCACCTTGACAGACAGTGTGATGCTTCTGCTAATCACTACAGTCTGTTAAGCCAGGCAACAAGAGAAATTAATCTGCTGCCTATGTTTAGCACATTATTGAGTTTTGTATTCTCTATAATAGATATATGTTCCTTTCCAGACATATTTAGGACAGTGGCGGCTGGTGACTTCAAATTAAAGGGGGGCTGCAGAAGACAGATGAATGGGTGGGGCCAACAAAACCACAACAACTGGAACTTTAATTAAATACACTGCCCTGGGTGCCAAACCGTCATTACGAGAGTCCAATCAAGACAAAATGAAGTGTAGAAGAAAAAAATATTTCAGTGCATTGGCTACATGACAGCTTACTTAATATCTAGATGGAAACACAAAGGTTGTGAGGCATGAAAAAATAAATTACTTTTTAAATGCATTACTGGAATGCCAGTCAAATCAAGTATTAAAAAAACAAGCAGCACTCAACTCAAACCACTTCTCCTTGTAGTGCAATTCCAATTATAATTTATATTCAGCTTTATAAAATTACCAAGTAACATGCTGAAAATAGCAATCTCCGTGATACTCCCACTTGTAAAAATGTTTCTTATCCAAAAAGACCTGTTGCCTGACAACAACTATCTACTTGTTTCATGGGGAAGACATGATCAAAGTAAAACTTGAACAGCAAACAAGAAACAAGCTCAAGATAAATTGCATAAAGGATTACTGCACAGGTTATAGACCACACATGATAGATTGGTATTCTGTTTAACTTACATGTAAAGCCTGCAAAGATGACTGCAAGTCTCCAACAAATGTAATGAGCTTCTTAAAATACTGTAATCCATATGCATTTCAATACCTAAGGCTTATACGTTATCTAGTTATGTAAATATTTTCTGCATGGCAACAACAAAAAAGGCTTTCAATGTTGGTAATTCTTTAACAGTATGCTTATTAAAGCTTACTTGCATGTTACAATCTCCGACAAGCTTACCTGATGGTCATTAAAGCATTGCTACTTAAACACAGAGCAACAGGGCACTACAACAGCATGCATTTTCTGAAGAAGCATAACTCAACAGTATAAAAATATAACAGAAAACTAGAACATTCTGCAAAATCAAGGACAGATGAAAAGCCACTGCCGTACTTGTGTCTACCTTGGATGGAGGAATATTTCGCACACCTAAACTGCATAACTGCTCCTTGCCTTGCTTGGACACATCCAGAGTCACTACATGGGGGAGTGGGGTGCAAAAAGTATGTCACAATTTGAAATGTCTCTGGCTGACGGTGATGGCTCTGACACTCATACCTCTCAACCTCAGAGCAAGAAATCTGGACAAAGCCATAGAGAGAAGTGGGACACATGCCCAAAAATAAGGACAATTTTTAAATATTGCTCTTATAAACTTAGAAAGATAATAGAATAGTAGTAGGTCTTGCATTAGTGTGAATTTTCTGAAGGGTATGAAATCTGAAACTCAAATGTCTGCCATTATTTTTCTAACTTCAGTCATTAATGATTTGCCACTAATTTGCCAGAAAACCACAATTTTATGAAATACGGACCAAAAATGTGATGCAAAAATATAAAATTGACACACAATACAGCTGGGAACCTGTCGAAGGGGGACCTTTTTAATATTAGTACTGTTAACTTGAGCAACTGACAAAATTAGAGAATCTACATGCATTTCTGAAATAAATGTAATCTATAACTCTGATCATTACAGTTATTTATAATTGTAAACCCTCCACGTTTTCTTCCAAAATTGGTATTTTGCGGAGGGATTATTAGGGGAAAGCAACATTTTGAGCCAAAATTGGGGAGAGTTGAGAGGTTTGGATATTCCTAAATCTATAAAGTGATTTGCATGTACCTCTCAACCTCTTAATGCAGGAAATCTGGACAAGGCCAAATATATTGGGGGGAACAATACATATAAACAGTACTAAAAATTGCTCTTGTATAAACTTAAGACAGTTGACAGAATAACAGGTCTTGCTTTAGCATGCATTTTTCTGAAGGTCATGACGTCTGAAACTTAATGTCTGTCATTATTTATTGACTTCATTCCTAAATGATTTGCAAGAAAACCACAAATTTTATGAGGAACAAACCAAAAATAAGAAGCAAAAATCTATTCATTCTGCAAAAATCTGGACAGTTGAGAGGTGTAGCTCAGCCAGGCCTGTCTGAGTTTGCTGCCCTTCCCCCCTCACAAAATCATGGTCGAATGGAGCCACCCCCATGCAGCCATTCCAATGTCCCATTCCTTGATTATTTCGCCCCATTTACCATAAACACTGTAATGTGCATACTGCTTTCCTTCTGCAATGATTTGGATTTCATTTGAAAGTTTTATTTTACATTTTATAACACAAACACTTAATAGATATCTGCTAAACAAAGCAATGCAGTCTCACAATGAAAACAGACTTAGCATTAAAATTTCTCTGCCCTTGAAACTCTCATTCATTGAAGCAGCACTGAAACCAACATTCAAAGAAAATACATTTTGCCAGTGGCAGATAAAGATTAACTTTGGGCTGTTTTCAAATCATAGGCCCCTTGCACACGAAACATACATGTGCTCTTTGATGCACCTTCCTGATTATATTAAATTATATTCCTTGTACAATACAGTACAGTTGTTAAAGAGCGTTTTAAATTTATTGTTTTGAACATTTTTCCAATAAACAATGAAACAAAATGCATGCACCAACTGCCTAATTCAGAACATTTCCATTATAAAAGTCTACTCAAAATTCTACAGTCCACCAGTAACAGTTCACCAGTATCAGTAAATATGCACAATCTCTGAAGTAGTAAAAGTCATCTAAATAATTCCCACATTAAAGAAATCTGTAACTAATGAAGAGGTTGTTGCTAGCAAACAACTTGATATTTCATTGTTTCATCTACAAATAAAATGCCTGTTGCCCTTGAGGAATAAATTGTCTATGTTGCATTAAAAAATAAGCTAGTAATATTGCAATAGGGAATGGATGACAACAAGTTCATTGTTAATTGGTATATTCGCTAAAAAGAACTGCAGCATCCATCCCCCTTTACAACACAGTACAGTATCAGCAATGCATCTACCTAATGTGGGAGTAGAACCCACAGCCTTCTGCATCAAAAGTACACTACCTGTTGTGCTATTAACAATACAAGCAGACCCAGCATAAGCAGCGCTAAACTTTAGTTCCCCTGCAGCTCTCAGCTCCTTGTAAAATCTACTCGACACTCAGCTATATCTCTGAACTTTGCAGCACAAGAAATCTGGAAAAAGCCAAAATTTATCGGGGGGGGGGGGGAACAAAAGCCCAAAAACCAGGAACTCATTTTAAACATTGCTTGTATAATGTTGGAAAGTTGCTAGAATAGGATGCCGTGTTACCACCATACATTTTACTGCCAAGTCTTAAACCCAGGACCCTGTGCAAAACAGTCAGAGAAACATACCACTATGCCAAAGCAGCTGTTTTGTGAACATAGCTCTCAACCTCTTAGCAAAAGACACCTGGACAAAGCCAGTAATGGGGGAATACAGCCACCAAAAATATTCAGTGAATTCAGTTCTCACCATAGCTCTCGACCTTAGCACAAACATCTGGACGAAGCCAATAATGGGGGAATACAGTCAAAAAATATGGACAAATTTCAAATATCCAATCTTATAAACTTAGAAAATTGCTAGAATAGAGTTTTGTGTTACCATGTACTTTTTGAAGAATATGAAGTCTAAAATTCAAATGCCTGTTATTTTTATTTAACATGTTAACCAGGAAAGTCTGAATTGGAACAAAAGCCAACTTTTAGCAGAGCAGGGAGAAACACTCCAGACATATAGACTCCACACAGAAGGCACCCTAGCCAAGAATCAAACCAGAGAACCTGTAGCTGTCAGGCAACAATGCTACCAGTGCACCACTGCACTACTGACTTTGCAAGGAAAAACAAACATTCATAAATCACAGATTTTATTAGGAACAGAACAAATATGAGGCAAAAATCTGTTTTTATTTACAAATGGTGGTGGGTAGGAAAGTCAGGCCCTTGCTACCTGGACTTAAGATACAGGGTTCAAGCCTGACCTCTCTAGCCACCAGCAGATAATGACTGGTGCATTACACACACACACACACACACACACACACACACACACACACATACACACACATCAGCTCACTTTCCTGCATAAGAAAAACCGGCTAAAGCATAATACGAACGGCAGCTCACTTTCCAGGCTAAGAGCTTCTATTTCACTTTCCCTGCAGCTCACTTTCCTGCATAAGAAAAACCAGCTAAAGCATAATATGAACGGCGGCTCACTTTCCCGGAGAAGAGCTTCTATTACACTTTTCCTGCTAACACACACATTACAGTTACACTTACAAAATTACACATTACAGTTTCCCTGCTAACCTGAATAAAATTACACTTTCCCTGCTAACCTGAATAAAGTTACATATTACACTTTCCCTGCTAACCTGAATAAAATTACACTTACCGCTCTGTCCAACATACAGCTTCCCTCATGGCTGCTTTCTGTTTCCTGTGATAGGCTGAAGGCTCCAGCCTGTGGGTGATGCAGTCCAGTCTTCTCTGTGTGCGGGTGATGACAACCGCACAGACTTCTAGGTTGCAGGGCAGAGATTCCTTTCTCCCTTATCCAGTCTGGATAAGGGAGAAAGGCATCTCTGCCCTGCAACCCAGAAGTCTGTGCTGTGAGCATGCGTGGAGGGTTTTTTTTTTTATTTTTTTTCCTGTTTTGATTTTATGGTTGCCGTTTTTTTTCTTTTCTTTTGTAAAGGAAAACACAAAGATCAATGCACGTAAGGTTCAAGTAAGGCACCCCATTACTTGCAGCAAGGAGACAAAGCATGTAAGCACAAGGTCTGTCTGATTTTCCATAGTTCAGCACGCTATTCTTATACAGTTTCTCTGCATGTACACAAGAAAATATTGTTAGTTTAACTGCTGACATGATCAGAAAAGAAGACATTGTTAGATTTACTGCTGACATAGTCAGAAAATTGCTGTCTTGCAGAAACATCTTTGAGAAAAACAACCTGGCCTTGGGCTATTTCAGCCCCCCTTTGTTTCTTACACTTCTTCAGCTGTTTAGTTCTTGATATGATACATTTGCCTAGGATAAAGATACAACCCTGGCCTGGCCTGGCCTGAATACACATTCTGCTGACTATGGTAGACTTTCAAGCGTCAATTGTTCTCTTATCAAGGTTTCCTGCAGCTGCACATATTTCACACAGAATAAGCAGAATAAACGTATTAATTTATTTTTAACCCTAAATGCATCTAAGCTTGCACATTGCAGTTATACATTTTCTTAACACTTTTTACAGGTGGGAAGACTGCAGTCCTATAGCACGAGCTGCCCCTGATTTCGGACTATGTTTACTACAATCATTTACATTAGTATAAAATACAAGAATTATAATTAATGTTAACAGCCTCTCACTTCAGATAAAAGCATTTTAAAACATTTGTCCGGTTATTTGGAACTTGGCTATCTTTTTACTTTGTTATGTTCTCTGTTTACATTCTGCTATGGTTATTTTTGCCACAATGATTGACACAGTTAAACAGACCATAGAAGTTTGACCTAAATGCAGTGTTTTGTTATACTAAGTGCTATCTTAATATCATTTAATGTACTTAATGGAGAACAAACATAATGCTACATGATTTAATTTCATATGCCCTTTAAAGATAAAGTGCTATGGTGAAGTTTACCATTGGATTTCTTTGAGCAGTTGCTGCCCTCACAGAATACTGACTCCACCGGAAAAAGAAAAGCTTTGGTTAAAAAGAATTTTTCTACATAATTTAAGCTTCCCTCAAAGTTAGAGGTATTCCAAGAAGGATTCTTAATGAGTATGTGCACTCACATCATTATGCCTAGCATAATGATGATGTGAGATCCGGGGGTGCAGAATACCTGGCTCATAGCTGCCTATGTATAACTTAAATAAATACATAAGTAAAATAAAAAAAAAGACACTTGGGGTCAGCCACTCAGATACAAGTAATATTTAATGAATATACAAAGCTGTGCAGTTATATTCATTAAATATTATTATCAGTGTGTAATGCTTGTTCTAAGGCAATGATTTCAGTGTTAAATGATCTAAAAAAAAAAAAAACACACACATATCCATTTTTCTACTATACCTTCCCAACTATTGTTTTAATTCACAAACACCAATATGATATGAAATGTCATACCTCTGGCAGCCCGCACACATCCATACATTCCAAAGCATTTTCTGGGAAATCAGCTTAAAAAGCACAATACAAAGAAACGTAAATATTTTGTTAACAATAAAAGCTTTTAAATGGTGCAAACAGAAATGTTATCACTAAAATATCTTCTTTGTATTGATAGTAGTCAGTGCAGTCACAGTCTTTACATCAATGCTCTAATATATTATTATGCAGTAAACCCATAATGACAATTTTATCTAATGTTTCACAAACAAATTATCATATCTTGAAAACTGTACCACATTTTGTTAGCTTACTTTGGTTAGATATTCATAAGCTTTTACAAAACAGCAAAACATAAAAAAGTACATTTCTATGTGAATACTTAATTAGATATTTACAAAAATATGGAGAATTGTGTTTATTTGTATAAGTAATGATACAAATAACCATGAATATCTCTCACGATGTGCAAATATAAATAGTTTTCTTCAGCATCATCCAAGGTTTCATCTGATGCCATGCAAACATCTGTAAGTCAACCAGTTTTAGAAATGCTAAGTACATATAGAAGTACTTCATATTTTCATAACTACTGATATCTCTTGTATAGTGTATTATAATTGCACATTGACAATGTACTGTTCTTTCTTCCCCCAGGGCATTTAGCACCATACTGCTCAATAACATGCAGGCCTCTCACTTAATGAAAATATAAATGCAAATATGAAAATATGAATAATAAGAGAAAATAGTTTCTCCACTGCAGAACATCTGGGATTAACAACCTAAGTATCATTTTACTAATTAGACCCTGCCCTTTCTAATACTGCCTATTACTAATTGGTGAATCATCTGTTAAGGAAGACAGAAGAACCAAAAAAAATCTGGATTTCATAAGGCACTATGGTTGTTAACTGTAAGAATACAAAAAAGGCATTTTAGGCTTGAATGAGCTAGGGAGAAATAGGTATACTAGGAAAATGAATATTGCCACAATATCTAACAAAATAAAAATTTAAATTCTCCAAAATGCAGAAGCAGAGATAGAAAAGCTTCCGTCCCTGATCAGATGTCACAGGGGAATGCCTCTTACAGCTCCACTTTTTGAAGCATTAGAGTGTCACCTCACAACATTGCCGATCTTCGCATGTTCAATTTTCAAATAAAATTGTCATTTTATGTGAAAATGGAGTTAGAAG
Organism: Protopterus annectens; assembly: GCF_019279795.1. Taxonomy (NCBI): domain Eukaryota; kingdom Metazoa; phylum Chordata; order Ceratodontiformes; family Protopteridae; genus Protopterus; species Protopterus annectens. The sequence continues at coordinate 935,020,963 of NC_056744.1, forward strand.
AGCCACTAGCTGCCAACAATCTTTTTAACAGATGGACATGCATTCAGTTTCGTTAATGTGCACATGATCTTTAAGTACAAAGCAAGTTAAATACATCTTCAGTCTCAAAACAAAATTAGACCAGTGAATTACTAAAAAGATATTAACAAAAAAGTATGAAATAAAAATATCTCTCTTTTTTAATTTTATTTATTCTGTGTTGACTAGGTTACTCCCATTAGGCTAGTGTTCCCTTTTTAGAGAGGACCAATGGTTTTGTTTGTACTAGTAGTAAAATTTGTCCACGGCATTGTAAAACTTTGCTTAATCTTCTCAGTAAGTACAATGGGATCTTTTACATCCACCTAAGCTACCAGCAACTCAAGCATGAAACCAAAATAAGCAATCTTTTTTTTCCCCCAGTCTGTACTGCTTTCCTCTTCCTCCTTCTGATGATCACTCTAATCAGTCCCTTGGAATACTTCCATTGATGTGAGGCGACAATGCAAACCGCTGCACCACTGCGCCATCCATGAAGTCAATTAATATCTACAGAGCAACTGTTAATCTTCACTGTACTTCTCTAATTTAACTACATATCTCTTTTGTGGGCCTTATCAAGGTTGATGGCGTGAAACAATATAAAGAGATACACCTTAATATATTGTAAGAAACATTAAAATTATACAGAAATTTTCTTTCAGGATTAATTTGATTAATATATAATGCAAAGTGCACCTGCTGTGCTACATTATACAACACAATTTTCAAATGGTTTAGCTACTGTTTTAAAGATTTAATCTCACCCAAACTGAGCAACATTAAGGATGAAAAATATATTGTGCTACAGTTTTGAAATCTGTAAAGTGACCCTTTTTGCATCACCTTTCTTGATATTAGTTCCACGCTATGGTCATTTTGTAAGTGGCTTCCTTAAAGATACTGTCATTCAATAAGGTGGAAAAATTTCCAGCACGATGACCGACAAACATGCAGATGGGAAAACCTTCAGGAGGTCTTTATATTTTGCATAAGCTGACTGCACAAATAAATCTACTCTCAATAAGTAATGGTCTAGGTCACTGTTCTCTAATAATGCAGCACACCTCAATTATAATTGGATGCCAGAGTCTCACAACGTTATACTTCAGAAACCCAACAACACATCTTGATAGATCTGTCAAGAATTATTTAGAGTAAATTAAATTTCATTCCAGTGTATGTATCAGAAACAGACATCAATGTTTGGCCTGTGACATTATCTACTGACTGCCACAATTGCCCAAACTTAAATATATGGGGTCACTCAGAAACAAACCGTATGCATAAAGTGTGGAATTTTACTGGCTGATCATTCCTATGACAATTCCATTATTTCATCTGCCAACATACAAAGGGTGAACTCTTCTGGTAATTCAGTTTCCATTGAATTGAGCACCCTAAACTACAGTCTTAGAATCCTCAACAAAAAATAAGCTTTGTTCTTGATTCCATGGAACCTCTCCGCAGTTCAGGTAATTGAGAAGGTTCTTAAGCTTTCCATCTCATGTCCAGCTGTTGCCTGAACTATCTTACAAACACTATTTGTGGACCTGTGGCACTAGTTGATATCTTAAAAAAAAATTTTAATGAATTTCTTGATGCTAGATGCTACCACATATAAAATCCATTGCAGTTATTTATCCTCATTTCTTCATCCCTCAGCATGTCTGTTCCACAAAACAATACAGTGGCCTCTTCTTTATTCAGAAATTTGTGTTCTCTCTAATTTGTTTTAGAACACTACTTAATGTAGTCATCAAGATATGTATGCATGCATGACTACTGAGAGACAAAATCAGATGAAGTTAACCAGAAGCCTTTTTAGGTGATGGTGCTCACAGACAGAGTTCAAATGATTACATGTATCTTGTACTTTATGTCTTGCGCATTTCTGCAGACTATCCTGATTCCTGAATATGAAATTAGGTGGTAATGGTGGCATACAAAAGCCATCACATTTTCTCTAATGGCATATAGGATCACCAAGTACACCTCATTGTATTAGGTGCTAGCTACTATGTTTGTGATGTACGAAAGTGCTGCATTGCTTTACAGAAATGTAACTTATCTGACACAACCATTGGACTGCCACTGTACTCTTCTCTTATCACACTCATTTCTACACACAATGCCCCCTTTTGCATGTGTAAATTGAAAGAGACTGCTCAACCAGAAATGCCTCAAAGATGTGCTACCAAGAAAATTAAAGACCTTAAACCTTTCTACTACTCTGACAGATTAGCACAAGTTGCACAACTCACCTTATGCTTAGTAGCCTATGTCCTGCTCCGAGGAGTCTCACTTTTCAAAGCATGAAAGACAGTCTTATCTGAATTCCAGTTTATTTGCAAAACGAGTGGTTCTTCAAACACTAGGATCATAAATTATGCCAAGAAATAAACATGACTCGCTGGAGAGATAGTCAAAGCATTCTCATTCTGTATAATAAGTTACCACTACAAGTCAAGCAACATACTATTCTGACTACTTTTGAGGCTAGCCTTGCTGATTGAATAGGTAGACACAAATTTTCAGCATTGTCATGGAAGGTGAACATTACTGAGTGAAAGGGGATACACATACTTTTAAGTGAGTTTACTTTAAGGAGTAAATGGCTAGGCATCATATGGTCCTCGTGATTGCTTACCTAGCATTGTTCCTCTGCTACTGTGCTATGATAGCAGGATAAAGTGGCTTAGTACAGTATACCACAGTATACTGCACTTTACTAAACTACATACAGTTACATTGCAAAGTATATGTGACATAGTGGTTGCTAGACTTGGAAACACAGTGCTTGTGATAGTGTTGTGTCTGCTGCTGATACACTAGTTATGACCACCTTTACTAAATGGTGCATCTTTGAAAGGAAATACTGAGTCTGAGAATTTTAGAGCAGACAGCAAACCAAAGGCTCTCCATGATACTCACAGGGAACAAGTACATCTTGAAGTATATCATGGCCACTTCCTCTAGGAGGAGTCATGTTTGTAACCTCTGATTCCAGATAGGGTTCTAAAGAAGAGCCTCAAGGGAGATATGAGTAAAAGATGAAAGCAGTCAGGAAGATGTAGTTCTGTAAAGAGAAGCTCAAGGAACTATCCCTGCCTATATGGAAGAGTGTGCTAACAGAAAAAACTTATATCTCTAAGTACAGCTTGCAGTAATGAACAGCTCTACAAAGAATCTGCACAGACTGAACAAGTTTGTTGACTTGTATTTATTAGTACTTACAACAGCCTGACAGTACAATGAAGACTGTGCTATTTTTCTGTAACTTCCAAAAAGTTTTGAAAGAAAATACATTTTTTATGTTCTCACACATAAATAAACCTCATCTTAAAATTAACAATCTGGTCCCAAGGACTATTTTTTTACCGCAAGTAGAAGAAGTTGCTACAGAAAATATATCTGTATATAGATGTAATTACACTGCTCACATTGGAGGCTAAACACTTGCATACAACTCCACATCAGGTTGGCAAAACCACACACACCTCACATAGCACATAACACACAAAGACTAACGTATGCTGAGTCACTAAAAAGCAATGTTCCTAAACAACAAAGGTCACCTAGACCACTTGCTGTTAAAGCTATGCCTCACCAAGCCCAATGGCACTCAGAAGAAACAACACCCAACACCGCACACACCATCACTCTCAGTGAATCCCCAAACACTAAGCCGTAAGGCAAGCAAACACACTTCCCAGGACTCTCATCATAGGAGACTCCATTGTAAGATATACTGAGGCCTCTCTAACCAGGAAGAATAAGGAGAAGATAATTGTCAATTGTTTACCGTGAGCCAGAATCTGCCGAATCACACATGTAGTCAAGTCATTATACCACAGGTACCAATATAATTCTATCATAGTCGATGTAGGTGTAAATGACCTGAGATGTCCCTCCCTGGCCTATAGGAAGAGAGACATTATGGAACTTTCAGACTGTGTGTCTCATGTTTGTATGAGCTTGGCACTGAGCAGCCTATTACCATCACCAAGGATGATGCCACAATACGAGCAAAAAAATGATTGATTTCAACAACTGGCTGTCTTTCTGGTGTCATTTTTAACAGAATCCAATATCTGTCAACTTGGAAGGACATGGTCAACAAACCAACAATCTCACCCACCTACTTGATCTGATACAACAATATCTCTGTTCTTTTATCTTATAACTACTTTCAACTAAAACTACTGAAAAGTTCCTTGCAAAACTTAAGCTCTTCAAACTCAGGCTGGGCACCCTTCCTGCTCAGTATCCAAAGCCTTCAGTCAAACCACTCTCCTAACCTACACCGATACTCATTAACCATTCCATAGCTGAAGCCATTGATCCCACACTGCGGAAACAGTAGTAAACTTGTAACAGTAGATGTCCAAATAATCACTACAGCAGCTGCCTTAGCTGTAGGTGTTATATCCTGCCAAGGATATAAGAGCCAGCCAGTTTCAAAAGCTTCAGGGCAGCTTCCATGCATCCAAACTGTCTGACAGCTTGATCTAAGCTGACTAAAAGACAAGTGTGGGTACCAAGCCCTTCATAGCTTTTCGTATCAACAAGAGAAGGAGGTTGAGACCTGGAAGGGCAATGCTAGTAAGAACAAAAATTACATGGCCACACCCTGGCATAAACAACACACTAAAACAATGGGGATGGAGGGAAGGAGCGGCTTTTGCAGCAGTGATCATTCAAACATCTACTGTCATGGTAAGTTTACTTACACAGTCGTACTATGTTCATCAAATGTATCTCTGCTGCAGTAGCCCTAGCTATATGGGTAAATTACACTAGCTTACTACACTTGGGAGGTTGAAGGAGAAGATTCCAAGGAACACATGGAGAACGGTTCTAGCAAAGCCTGATCTGGACCTAGAGAATGAATCAAATTTATAGTGCTTTGTAAAATTATCTACAGAGGTATGGCAGAGTGGGCCTTAACCCTGACTGGAATATCTTTGTTATGGTGAGTATAGCAAAAGCTTATAGCCTTAGATAACAATTTGGAAAGAGTCTGTGTTGACACAGGCGGGCCATTCTCCTTACCTTCACTAGAAATGATCAACTGATCTGAAGATCTGAAGGATTTAGTTCTGTCAAAAGAGACCTTGAGTTGTCTGTGGGCATCCAAGGTGTGGAGTATCCTTTCTCCTTCATTTTTATGTTCAGGAAAGAAGGATAGTTTGGCTTAAAGTAAACTTGGATACCACTTTAGGCACAAAAGAAGAATTATTTCCAGGAGAAACCCTGCCCCTATGGAAAATTAAATATGGTTGACTCACCATAATAACTTGTAACTCAGATACCCTTTTTGCAGAGGTCACAGCAATCAGTAAAACTGTTTCCATGTTAAGAACCTCAAGTCAGCCAGGATAGCTGGTTCAGATGGAGAAAGTATTAGCTTCTCTAACACAAAATTAAAATCTCAAGGAGGGGACACTGGTTTTCTTAGAGGCCTCTTATGCAAATCCCCTTTCAAAAACATTTTGACATGAGACTGCATTGAAAGAGGAGGATCCAAGGACAGACATACTGAAATAGCTGTTTAATGAACCTTGACAGCAGAATAAGAAAGGCCACAGGACAGCAACTCACACAAATATTGTAAAACCACTGAACAATGTTGCTGGCACCAACTAGAAAACATTTTCCATTTCCTAATATATGATTTTTAGTTTCAGGATTTCTTGCCTCTGTTAGTATCTGCTCGACATCTTCAGTGAGCAGGTGCCTAAAAGAAATTAAGTCCCAATTTTCTAGGCGGTCAAGTGAAGTTGATTGATGTTTGGATGTATCAGACACCCCTGTTCTTGTGTGACTAGATCCAGTCTGTAAGGAAGCTAGTAGTAATTACCCCTTGCAATTTGCAAAAGATGGGAGGACAATGGTTGCCTGGGCTAGAAGGAAGTCACCACAATGATCTTGGGGGGGGGGGGACTCCTTCTGAATCTTCTGAAGCACCCTGGATATTAGTGGAAATTGGTGGAAAAACATACAGGAACATTCCTGTCCAAGGAAAAGAAAAGGTGTCTGTCTTTCAGACCTTCTTGCATGGTGCCCTGGAACAGAATCTTGCCACTTGATTGGTCAGAGAGGAGGCAGAGAGGTCTACTTCAGGAACTCACCACAGATGGATCAAATCTTGAAAGGCCCTCTGATGTTGCTTCCATCCATGAGGGTCTGCTGTGGTCCTGCTCAGCTTGTCTACCACACAGTTTTGCTCTAACACAAAGTAGGACACCTGTAGAGTGAGATTGTGCTGTGAAGCTATATCCCATGCAGGGCTGGATCATGGTCAAATGGGGTCCTCAGCAAGGTAATGGATCAGCCCCCTCCACCCACAGCCATTCTAGTGTTGCATTACTTGTCTTTATCTCTTCCCAATTACCACAAACACACTTCAAACCTGTCAGTGTACATACTATTTTCTTATTTGCTTCTACAATGATTACAGATATCTGGATTTGATTTAAAACTTTTATTTCAAATTTTTTAGCACATACACTGACAGCCATTTTCTAAACAAAACAATACAGTTTCACAATGAAAATGGACTTAATATGAGCAACAGTAAATGTCTCTGCTCTTGAAATTTGCATTCATTGAAACCTACATTCATAGAAAATCCATCGGACAAATGGTGGATTAAATGTACCTTTGGGCTGTTTTCAAACCATGGGTCCTCTGTACACATTTTTAGGACTATATGTTCTTTGAGTCACCTTCCTGATAGTGTTAAATTATATTCCCTGTTTAATACAGCACCAGTTGTTAGAGTGTGTTTTAAATTTGTAATTTTGAACATTTTTCCAGTAGGCTGTGTAACAAAACATACAAATCAATATTAACAAAACTTATTTCAGAACATTTTAACCATAAAAGACCACTCAGACATCTGTCATTATAATCTACCAATGGCAGTCAATATGCATAATCTGTGCAGAAGTAAAAAATCATTTGAATAATAATTACATATTAAAGAAAAGTAAAACTAATGAAGGGCTTGCTGCTGGCAAACAACTTTGCATTTCGATCCTTTATCTACAAATTCATTGCCTGTCACCCCTGAAAAATAAATTACCTGTTACATTAAAAAAAAAAAAATAATAAACTGATGTGCTGGTAATATGCAAGAGGGAATGGCTGGCAAATGAACAACAGCAATCGATCTACCTAGTGAGGGAAGAGAACCTGCAGTCTTCTCCACGGAAGGCAAGTGTGCCACCTGTTGCATCACTGACAATGAACAACACAACTATGAAAGTCTGTGACTGACACAAACAGAATGTAATCTTCAGTGATTTATAAAAACAAACAATGTAATCTTCAGTGATTTATAAAAACAAACAAACAAATTAAATTAAAGGAGACCTGGCACTTGATTTGGAGATAAAAGACACTTGCTTGCTAATAATTAAGATTCAGGGTTTGACTCCAAGCAAAGCCATCTACTAGACAGTTCCCCCCAAATGAGAAATTTTCACACATACACAAAAAGATTGTACTCACAGAAATGATTGTTGTGGCAGCTCCATTTCCTCTCACATATCTGCCTTCCAAAGATGAGTTTGCTTTGCTGCTCCGATATCCTGAATTTCCCATGGTTTCTTGCTTGTCTGCACAAATTTCCTAAATTTAATCACCTTCCATTTCTAAATATGACATGTTAAGACATTGCCCTAATGCTGAGGTTTCTGGGGCTTGTTGTGTTTTACAGAAATCTCCCTCAAAGTCCTAAAGACCTCATGTTTACAGACGTTTAATTCTTAAAGAAGTCTCCCACAAGGTCCTAAACTCCTGCTGTTTACAGAAGTAACTTGCAAGGTGATCATACTTATTTACAGAGGATTTTTTTACCCAACATGCCCCCACCTCCAAAGTCAACACGGACCCTAGGCAAATGCCTAGGTCACTTAGTGCTGGATCCAACTCTTATCCCAAGCTAACATGGCTAGTCTGCAAAGTGGGTATGATCTGGTTCCTCCTTGCTTGTTGACATAACACATGACTGTGGTATTGTCTGTAACCAGTTGAAGAGGTACTAGAAAACAAAGTTGGTTCATGGAGTTGAGTGACTTGATCAGGGAAGCACCTCCTTGATATTTATGTGCTTGTATCTGCCCTTGGTGTCCAGCACCCACTGCCTTTTCATCTCTCCTGAACCTGCTCCACAAACAAAGCCTAAGACATCTATGGTGACTGACTTCTTTGGAGCAGGGATGGAGAAGGAGAGACCTGGATTCAAGAATATCTGTTGTCGCTATCAAATGATTTCTCTTCTGACAAACCCCAGCACTGGAAACTAAAAAGATAAAGGGTGTTGCTGCTGGGACAAAAGAGAATTCAGATACCACTGTACATATGTCATGTGGAGTCATGTCAGGGGTATCATGAGAGTCATAGATGCTTTGAGACCCTTAATCCTGAAGTATCCCCTCACAGCGATTGAAGTCTGAGTAGAAAACCTTAGAAATAACTAGATATAGATCTATTGTTTCTAGTGGAAGAAAGGCTCTTTGAACTGAGGTGTCTAGCTGACATTCTAGGGACACAATCCTGTGTGAAGGAGGCAAGAAAGACTTTTGAATTTTCTCTTGGGAATCCAAGCTTGTGTAAGAGCTCTTTCGCCAAAGAAAGATATTACTGACACTTTGACAAAGTCCATAATTCCACAGCTGTAGGTGCTTATCCAGAGGGATTAAGGGTAAAAGATGAGCGATATTCAGAATGACTCACCTGTGGCTGGGCAAATTGTTTAGCCTGCTGTGATTGCAAAGGCTGTTTGCATAACTTTCTTTCTTTGTGGCTGGAAGAAGGACAGACTGTGGGACTGACAGATTGTTCCATGGTCAAGCCAAAAATGGTGCTGCTTTCTGGAGAATTTTAGCAGCAAATGCTGTTAAAAACAAAAGTCACTTTTTTCTTATATAACACAGGGTAAATCACTTTAAAACACTTTGCCAGCCCCACACATTACAATAAGTACAATTTTTAGGCAGACATAATGTTTTACAGTTACTATAAACAACTTTTAAACTGACAGGAAAAAAAAGAGTTATCCTCTTTAAAAATACAGGGCAGGCTGGTGACAGTCTATTAAAACGCAACATTCTAGCTTTAAAATAGCTTTACAGAAGAATAAGGTATTAATATTAAATAAAAAATAAATAATGCAACTTTTTTTCCCAAATGGAACTTATCTGCCCAGCAAAGTAACAGTAAAAGCTGATCGTCAAGCCTTAAAAGCCTCAGAGAAGTATTCTTCAGTGGCAGTAAATCTCTGAAGGGACTGCCACCCAAACTTGTCTTTCAGCTTAACTCAAGCTTCCAGAGAGTTTGGGGGCATGGAAGGTGTCCTGAAGCGTTAGAGGTTGGCAGGCTCTTGTATCCTTGGTAGGATATAACCCATATATTTTAGGCTACTGCAGTACTGATCAATATGAAGAACATCTTTTATTTTCCTCCTTCACAAATGTGGGAATTCTACTGATACGTCCAGCTTCTGGACTACTATCATACTAAGCACCCTTTCTAAAATCTTAGAAAAGTACATTTATAACCAGGTCCTCAAATTGCTCCATTCTAACAACACTCTCTCTCCCGAGCAAGATGGAGTTCATCTCCACCACAGTACAATTATCCTCCACTAACATTATTTACCAAAAAATAGATACCAAAAAAAAAAAAAAAACATGCATCTCTTCCATTTTCCTTCATGTCTCAAAGGTATTGGATACTTTCTCTAATCCAAAGCTACTACTTCACTCTTTTCTCTAGGTTTCTTCCCTTCAGCACAAAACTGTTTTTCAGCTACCTTTCTAACTGCACTCAAGATAATTAATTTGTTTACTTCTTTCTTCAACCTACCTATCTGGTACAGTTCATGGATCCTTTCTATTCAGCCTATTTATAAACTCATTACTGCCACCCTTGTACAATATGCTGACAATGCTACTTTAATCTACTCTTTCTACTGTGAGTACTCTGCATCTTAACTACCAACTATTATTAAAACAACACTTGCAGCCACAAAATACGTTGCTGGAGTGAAGTTCAATCATATAGCACATCACATCAGGCACATCGGCATTTCACCTTCAAAGAATTAAATTACAAAAATACATGACAAATATGTTCTGTAATAAATACATAAATAATATATTTTAGTATATAAATATATGATAGAATTCTCAAATAATTATTTGCCCATTATTTAACTAATGTTCAAATTAACTTCAATATTTAAACCTCTTGGATGGAATGTCCTGATGTTAAGAATCATCTTACTTTCCAGATTCAATAACTTCATTACAAAATCACCTCCTCTTGACATATAAGGTTGACCCAATATACAAAAAAGCAAAGTCTCATCAGAACCACAGTGAGCAGAATGAAAATGCTCAGCAACAGGACTGCTCATATTCCCATTTCGTATATCACCCAAATGTTCCAAAACTCTTATCTTCACCATTCGTTTAGTCTGCCTTATCTACCACTTTACACTATCACAACCACACCCCAAAATGTACACCACCCCACAAGAACTACAGCTGAACTGTCCCTTCGAAACAAACTTCCTAGCATTAATGAATGTTCCCAACAGATTTTTTTTTACCTTTTTACAGATCTTACAATGACTACACTTAAATGTGCCCTCCAGTTCATATTTCTTATGATCACCAATACGGCTCAAATTTACAAGCTCCTTGAGGTTTAGTATCCTACCATATGAAAATTTAATATTTTTGGGAAACAAATGCCAAACTGCTCATCTACAAATACCAAATGCTAAAAATTCAACACTAATTTAATTATAGTTTCAGAAAAGGGGGAATATCTAGTAACAACAGTTCTCTGCAGGCACAGCTGCCTTGTACTGCTTGGGGTCTATCTATTAACAAAAACACACTTTCCAGTAACTTTCCCTTACCACCATAAGCCTTCTCTACTGCCCCATCCAAAACATCCATCCTATAACCTCTCTTTCTCAACCTGTCAACTACTTCCTGCAAATATTTACCCTTTAATCTCTCCTCAGATGTATTTTGTAAAATTCACTTGCAGTCCCCAAGTGGTAAAGACTCAATAAGATGGGGGGAATGCATGCTACCAGCATAAAAAAAAATATTCACAGCAGTGGGTTTATGGTATGACTTAAACTGAATGTTATTGCACTCATCAACATAAAGATCCATGTCAAGAAACTGGATATCCATATTACATTGTTCAAAAGAAAATTTCAACCCATGGGGGTTGTCATTTAACTTCTCCATAAAGAGAGAAAACTCACCAACGGGTCCTTACAAATAAAAAGCAAACTGTCTATATATCGTTTATATAATACAACTTTCTTCCTAAAAAAAAACGTGGTATTATAGATGAACCTTTTTCTGAACGCCCCCATGTAAGTGATAGCATAAGATGGGGGATAAGGAGCTCCCATAGTAGGTGTCCTCTTTTGTAAAAACATATTATTTACAAACAATAAGTAATTATAGGTCAAACAAAATTCCAATAATCTGACCACAAATGCTGTGCAGAGCCCTTCCCCCATCATATGCCAAACAGCATCCAACCCCCCTTTTGTCCTGATGTTCGTATATAGACCACTGATGTCAACAGTGAACCAATAATAGTCATTCTGCCAACTAACTATTCTAATTGATTCACAAACCTTGTGTGTGTGTGTGTGTGTGTGTGTGTGTGTGTGTGTGTGTGTGTGTGTGTGTGTGTGTGTGTGTGTGTGTTTTAACATGTGCTGGGATCCTGCATAGAAATTCCTTTAACAAATGCTAACATTTTCCAAACAGGAACCCACCCCAGAAACAATGGGCCTTCCAGGCAGGTCCCTCAAGTTCTTATGAATTTTAGGGATAGTGTACAAAACTGGATCAACTGGTTTAAATATATGTAACCTTTTAACATCTTTAGAATCAAACCCAGTTTCTTTACATTGAGTTTTATGTTGATGAGAGCAACAACATCCAGTTTAAGCAGTACCATAAACCCACTGCTGTGAATAATGTTTTGCATGCTGGTAGCATGCATCCACCACATCTTATTGAGTCTTTTCCAGTTAAGGAGTGCAAGCAAATTTTATGGAATACATCTAAGGAGAGACTGAAGGGTAAATATTTGCAGGAATTATTTGACAGGTTGAGAAACAGAGGTTATAGTAAGGAAAGTGTGGAAAATATGATGGATCACAAGCAGTGCAAGGCAGCTGTGCCTTCAGATTCATAGAACTATAGGGATATATCTATTTTGTTACTAGATATTTCCCCTTTTCTGAAATAAGTGCTGAATTCTTGGCATTTGGTGTTTTTAGATGATCAGTTTGGTCATTTGTTTCCCAAACGTGTTAAATTTTCATATGGTAGATTTCTAAATCTTAAGGAGCTTCTTAATTTGAGGCATATTGGTGTTCATAAGAAATTTGAACTGGAGGGCACATTTTCATGTGGTCATTGTAAGATATGTAAAAAAGTTAAAAATCTGTTGGGAACATTCATTAATGGTAGGAAATTTGTTTCTAAGGGACAGGTTCAGCTGTGGTTCTTGTGGGGTGCTGTACATTTTGGGGTGTGGCTGTGATAGTGTCAAGTGGTGGATAAGGCAGACTAAAAGAATGGTGAAGGTTAAGATTTTTGGAACATTTTGGTGATCTACGAAATGGGAATATGAGCAGTCCTGTTGCTGAGCATTTTCATTCTGTTCACGGTGGTTCTGATGAGACTTTGCTTTTTTGTGTATTGGGTCAACCTTATATGTCAAGAGAGGGTGATTTTGTAATAAAGTTATTGAATCTAGACAGAAAGATGATTCTTAACTTCAGGACACTTCATCCAAGAGGTTTAAATCTTGAATTTAATTTGAACATTAGTTAAATAATGGACAATTAATTATTTGAGAATTCTATCATATATTTATATATAAAAAATGTATTATTTATGTATGTATTTATTACATAATGTATTTGTCATATATTTTTGTAATTTTTGTATTTATTTATTCACGTGGTTAAGGATTTATTGATGTACTAAGGTATATTGAAATAATGGTTGCCCCAAATTAAAAAAAAAAAAAATGGGAAAATATATGTGATTGTTGAGCAAATCAGTAGGGGGAACCAGGCATAAATGGTGGTGTTTTGCTTAATCAGTTCATCCTTTGAAGGTGAAATGTCGCGGTAACGGATGTGATGTGCTGCGATTAAATTTCACTCCAGCAATGTATTTCATGGCTCGAAGTGTTGTTTTATTATTTTGCTTATTTCCTTTTGCTATTTTGTATTACTATAAACTATTACTCAAGAATCCTTCTTCACCATTGAGATCTGGCTTTTTCATCACCAGTTTGCTACTAAAGCCAAGTAAATCAATGCTCATGCTTTTCACCCCTAAGTCTTATAACATCACTAAGTCCAGTTTCACCACCCTATCACCCATAACATTCAACTCAAAATGTGATGATATTCTTATTCATAATATAATTAAAAAAACATCAAAAATTAGGCTTTCTGCACAGAATGTAACTTTCTCCCTGCATACACTTGCAGACATATGGCTTTTTACTAACTCTTATCTACACTGCTCTCTGTTTTTCCTATTTTTACAAACCTTAACAAACTAAAAACTTAGAGGAATGTTACAACAAGATGGTGAAATCTGCTACAAAAATCCCAACTTATACCCACTGTTACTTAGCACTGAGAAAACTAAACTGGCTTGAATTACCAAGCATCCCTCATCTCTCATAGTTAAAATTTACACATAATTTACTGCACTCTCCTGACAAATATTACTCTCTTAATCACTTATTAAATTGGTATTTCCCCTACAGACTTCTTTACACTTCCGACACAAACTTACTTTTAGTCAAAACGTATATAACACTTTAGTAAGACAGGAACTCAAAAACAACAGCGTTAGCAGATGATGTAGATCTCAGTCATAAAATCCAACGGACAATGATAAATAAACCAATTCTTCTAATTAATTTGCCGAACGAACATGTAAAGAGAAGATAAAGCAGATTTCAGGTCATCAGATCTCAGACCTCAGACAAACTAATGTAAAATATAAATATATAAAGAGAAAAAATTAGTAGTTGCTGTTCACAAACAATTGGTGGTTAAAAGGCAGTACTCTCAATGTACACATACAAAATCTATAATACTTAAAACATATAGAAAACTGTGTATAATAAAATAAATCCTTAATAAAATATCATATCAAGTAATATTGTATATATAAATATATAATTATTATAAAATTATGGAAAATATACATTTCCAACATCACATAGTTTTGTATGTAATAATATATATGTATATAATACTATGTGGTGTATAAGTGTAAACTATAAAGTCTAACTTACCAAAAAGAAATATCAAAATGTATATATATATGGAAATATGATACTTGTATTGCTTATTGCCTTTATTTCTTTTAGCATTTTCTTTAGCTTCTTAGCCTTAGAGCTCTATCAGATTCAATCTCTTTTCTCTCATTTCTTCTCATCTGCTTTCTGTTTATCTTTCTTTTCTTCTGCTTTCCCCATCTAGGATCTCTAATTACCCTCACCTCTAGGGATTATTCTACCTCCTATAATATTATAATGGAACCTATATTGTGTTGATCATAATGACATGCTTGGCTAAAGCATTCATTCTGGGTCTCTTCCATTCCCTTGATGACTCACAGCTCCCATTATCGATTCCTTTATTATCAATATGTTTTAAGTATTATAGATTTTAGATGTGTACATTACAAGTGAGTACTACTTTTTTTTAACTTTCAATTGTAATTGTTGCTATTAATTCTCAGGAGTATTTATAGATGGGATTTTTTTTTTTATTTGCCTGCTGAGATCTGATGACAGCATTTCTGTAAGCGCTTATCTCTTATTTTTTACATTAAATTATTAAATTAAATTTTTTTTATTATCATTATTTATCATTGTTTTTGCTGAGATAATCTACATCTGCACGTCTCATTTTTTTGAGTTTTTGTCTCTTATTTTACCAGTTTTAGAAACAGCCAGTTCTACTTGCAACAAGACAAGACAATTTATTCAGTATATAACACTTTGGCAAATCCCTGTATCCCACATCCATATCTAAGAAGCAGAACTCCTTCCCTTCAGCAATAAGACAAACTACATCCTTCAGCACTTTCAAAAGTCATCTTGAAGATCACCTACATAACTGTAGGATCTGCTGTTGCTCCTATTCATCTGGTTAAGTCCTACATCTTAACATCTCTCACCCTCTCTGTCCCCTATATTAATCCCCTACTCTCTTACTCCCCAGACATCCTCTTAAGAGCTTGTTAATCCAGATTTCTTCTGCACTCAAACTTTCTCACCATACATTGTTCATCTCTCTCTTCCAGCTCTTTTCTTAATTTCAAACTCCTCTTTTGACTCTGTATATTCTCCTCTCCTCCCCATTCCCGTCTTTTTTTCTCTATCACTTCATACTCTCTACTGTTCCCCATCCCATCATCCTCTTTTCTCCATTCCCTTTTTTTCTCACCCCTTTGATTCCTTCTTTTCCTACCCATTTCCACTCAGTCTTCCTTTATATCTGGCATTATATTGTACCTCTTCTTCTTAAGTTGCTTACTTTATAAGAAAACATAGGATATTCTCCTCACTTCTTTAAATTATATTTGATTTGTACTTTTCATATTTTCAAACAATGCATATTTTTTTTAAACTTCTGAAAATGTTCTCATCAGGACTGTACTGAAAAGGGGTTATGAATGACCCAGTTGAACTATACTGGTTAACAAACATTAAATAAATAAACACACATAAATAAATACATGGGTAGACAGACATTTTTTAAAATAAGGTAATGATGGTATATCATACTTTAGGGGTAAGAAGAGAAAATGCATGTTAGTGCAATACAGTTATAAATGTGGCTGTTGCAGATTGGAAATATAGGGAGGAACCACAGTAAAATATGAGTAGATAGCTGCCCCCAATGTGAAAATAGCAGACTGCCTTCACTTCCTTGTTATATGAGAAAAATGAAAAAGAAAAGCTCTTAACTTACAATTAAAAGAAACAGTAAAAAGAGTTTAAAACATCAAATGTTAATTCCTCTTCTGTAAAAGTAGTGAAGAAAAACAGAAGCAGACTTACTCACCAATATAATTCAGTTTTTTATCTGTGATAAGCACTTTTGTTCACCAACGGGACTTCATCAGATAAAGTTGATCTGATGAAGGAAGTGAAGGCAGTCTGCTATTTACAAGCTCGGAACAGCTATTTCCTCCTGCCTGTACTGTGGTTTATGTACTAGTTTATCCTATGACTCATATAGATAGGGTTCTTGTATGAAGCAGATTTACCACAGCCGTTGGTGATCTTTTCAAAACCAAAAACCAAGCTCCACTCTTCCTCCTTAAACACAAATAAAATAAAGTTGCAGCCCAAAGCTCAAAATGAAAGGATGGTCTTTTATTCCACTGAATTCACACTTTTAGTTGAAACAAACAGACACACAGTTGAATAAGCATTTTTGCCTAGCATTACAGCTAAAAAGGCCTCTTCAGAGTCAAAATGAGCTTTGGGCTGCAACTTTATTTTATTGGTTATCTTTGTTATTTAAGTATATGGAGGAAGGGGTCTTTGGTTATAGGTATATATTTCTTTTGTAATCTTTCAAGCAGGGAATGGAAAGGAGTTCAGGCTGCACACTAGAAAAGTCTTTCTGAGATGTAGAAGCCGTATAGCACTTTGCAGAGTGAGACAGTGATATTCTCATTTTCGGACAAGGGTTAAGAAATGGCAGATGCTACTTTAAGGTCTGGAGGGCTTTGAGATTCTTGTTTGAAACACTGGTAACAAGGAGGAGACCATATTCAAGTTGTGGGAGCAAGACTCATTTCCCTACAGCAACTCTGCCTTCAAATTAGTCTGTCTTCAAACTTAATTCCACTGTTGACAGAAGTGTGACTGTTTCTTACTGGAAATATGTTCAGGCGCTGTTTTTTCCTTGATTTTGTGCTTGATAGAGTGTTCAACATTCTGGAAAAATGTGAATGCTTAGGTTTGCCTCAGCATGCTCACAAAATTAGACCTAAATAAGTTCACAAAATTGCAGAATTTATGAAAAAAACAAGGTGCATGTAGTTTAAATGAAGATAAAGATGTTTTCTGTAGTTAAAGTTTCACATCCATTTGTATATTTACAAAATAATCCTAGATGCTCACTCTATAGTACTAGACACCATGTAATGTATTTAATTTATCTTTGATCTTTTAAAACTTTTTGCTACTACATAAGTTAAGAAAACAAAGCACTGTATAAGTTGGACAAGTGCTAATGCTGCTGAGCAGCACTAAAACCAAAATACTATTCAAAACTTTGGTGTGAAAAGAAGGATTCTGTCATACCAACTTGATAACTTGAAAATCACGTGATTTTACAAAATGGAGAAGCATAAGAAATGGTGCATTAAATATACACCTTATTCTTACTCTGTGACCTGTTTATATTACTGGCTAATCAGTGCTGCATTCGTTCCTGGCATTGATTTCTGGGTAATAATTTAATATAAAAGGTGCTTTTGTCACTAATATAACTACATGTTTATTTCATACCTCTCAACTGTCCAGATATTCGGGGATTGTCCAGATTTTGGCCCCATATTTTTAGTCTGTTTCTCATAAAATTTTGATTTTCTGGCAAATCATTGAGGATTAAAGTCAATAAATAACGACAGCTTTTTCAGTTTCAGACTTCATACACTTGGAAAATGCATACCAATAAAAAAACTGTTATTCTATTAGCTTTCTAAACTTACAAGAGCAGCATTTCAAAATTGTTCCCATTTTTGGGCCTTTGTCCCTCCATTAGCTTTAGCTCTGTCTAGAATTCATGCACTAAGAGGTTGAGAGGTATGAGTTATTTCCATATTCAAGAAGTAGTTGCTCTCATAAATTTGTCCACAGAACAGAGGACCATTTAAGTCAGCGGACATAGGAGACAGCAGACACTAAAACATTATGGGATGTGGAAAGAAAGCTAATTAAAATAATTTATAAAAGTGTATGGGTAAGTGAATGGCAGTGCACTCTGAAGGAACTGTTTTGTGAAAAGCTCCATCATAAAGATCAATTCTTATAGATAGGGATAATAGTCACTATAGTCTACAGTTATTAAAGAGTACCACAGTAAGAAGTAGATGTAAAGTCCATGAAGCCAAGAAAAATGGAATCATTCCCTTTATCTATCTTGTGTAGAAGAAGCCAACCAATTAAGGAACAGATTACATGTGGCATAATTAATGGAGTTCTATGTTCAGTGACGACAGGTGATGATTATTTGTGGCATTTCACCTTTCTTGTTATTAGAGAGATTCTGCGAGTTGTAGTCATTAATAACAACGCAAATTAATACTAGTGTGTATTAGTCACTGTTACACAAGAACAGAATAATATTTTGACTACCTAAATTTTTCAGTTTGGCCTATGGGTCAAAACATGGAGAAACAGAGCAACAGGCAAACAAGGCATCCAGTAAGAGATGCAAACCAATTCCTAATCAGACTTGAGCAGCAATAGTTATATCCCATTTAACAAGGTATACCACTATGGTATGACAGTTTCTTTTAATAATCAAGCTGTTTTGTCCTGTCTTAATTACTAAAATATAGTAACAATAATATATTCCTTTACCTGTACCAGTATTATCTGCAGACTTGAAATTGCTTAGGCAACACAATCCCTACAAATAAGAGGAGCTGTGATTATTGTTTCTACAAAGGAGGCAGTAATACCTACCATACAATAATGACTGTTACTGTATATGTATGTATGTGTGTCATTTTGGTCACATTTTTTGTGTGAATAATGTTGGACTGGTATCAGTGTGTAATGGTTAAGTCAAGACTTCTCAGGATTCCAGTGTGAAGTATAGTGATTGTATTTATTTTATTTTTATTTATTTTACATTTGTTTACCGGGCTAGTCCAACTGGATATATTTCCATTTTCAGCAGAGGCCCGGGGAGAAATGCTCCACATTAAAGTTAATACAAACAAGTCAGTACATAAAAAAAGCAAGTAGTTAGTAAGAATACAAACAGAAATAAGGTTCAATCTAAAATATACTAGTAGAAAATTTATACTAGGAAGGACATTTACTTTTATTTACAGTATAAGAATAGGGGAGTTATACTTTAGTAAAACATTCATGAAGAGTATAAATTGCATAAGCAATTATAAACCATACAACCTCAATTTGTATCAGAGGCTAATTAACAAAGGTGTTTTTGAGATAGTCTTCTGAAGGGAGTGAGTGAACAGAGGTAAGAGAGGGTGTATAAGATTAGTTGGGATTGACCACTCAATATGGGCACTTCATCACATATAAGGCATCTTTCAGATACTTAATGGTGTTTTGTATCGTTTGTGAATAATTCTTAGTTCAGATACATTTCCACAAGATAAAAAAATGAAAAAATAACCATATTGACAGAAAAGGTTGACTGTAAACAGCTTCAACAGCTTCTAAGCTCTCACAGTGTCCAGTAACCGAGAGAGTAATGACAACTCAAAAGAAAAAAAAAAAACACGCTGAAGCTATTAGTGATTTCTGGGATGCATAAAATTCTAATGTTATTGCTATTTTGTCACATAAGAGCAAAAAATGAATAGTTAAATTATAAACTCGAGTGCTTTTGTAATGCAATCCAAAATTAAATTGTACAAGAGTTGAGTAATTTGGTTTAAAACAAAATATCTCTGTCAATCTATCGTGTGTGTGTGTGTGTGTGTGTGTGTGTGTGTGTGTGTGTGTGTGTGTGTGTGTGTGTGTGTGTGTGTGTATGCATGCTCACATATTTGTGCTACGTGTATACATTTCAGCAAGAAAGTATGCAGTTTACATTTCAGGCTTTAATAAACATAAGAAGTTAGATAATGAAGAAAAACAATATAAAATGTCATTTGAGTATAAAACTTGTTTTCCTTGTAAGTAAGCAGACAGTTGAGTTTCTGATATTATAATATTTTACAAAAAAAACCATGTCATTTTATATATATATATATATATATATATATATATATATATATTTTTTTTTTTTTGCTTTAAGTAAATTGGAAAAGATATAAAAATTATTTATAAGCAATTACATCCTGCCACATAAAACTGTATTTTATATTCTGACTAGCAGTGCCCAAGCAAGGGGAGTGTGATGCCTGTACTTAGTGCCAACTTACAGGGTAAGAGCTTAAAATTAAAAAAAAAATAGTTTGACAGCTGTGATCACTTAATGGCTAGTCCATAAGCTGTCTATTGATTACTTAATTGGCAGCTTGTAAGCTGTCAAACAATTAGTATGCTCCCCTGGGGGACAGACTAATTTGTTGCATCTCTGGTGACTAGATATGTTTAACAATAAAGGTTTGTGAGTTAATTACACTTGCTTGAGTCATACTTTTTGAAAGTTAAAGCAGAAAACCCTAAAGCATGTCTGCCAATATTAGAAAAACTCTTTGCAACTCTTGAGGCTTTACAAAGTTGAAAGAAAACACTGCAAAGCTCAATACTTGTCTGCTGGGGAAAACAGTTATTACAAATCTACATTAAAACTCTACACTTGCAATGTTTGCTTCATTAGTAAATGCAGAATATTTTGATTTCTGTATTTTGAACCAGTTTTAACTTCTCATCTTTTCTATCAAGGAATATTTCATCGTAGAAAATCTCATGTGAATATAATGCAGCATATGGAGACATATTTAGCCACTTTGTCAGAAAGCCTACAGGAAGTGTGCTGCTAGGTTAAAAGTCCTACTGATCAGGCTCCTTTACACAAATCAGAAGTGGTCATCAAGAACTGCAAGACAGATTTAAGGTAACAGCACTGCATCATATGCAGATCCTTTTTTGTTCGGATATGATAAAGCAAACAAATTCTGTATTCTGTTGTAAACAACTGTCAATGGTCATTAATATAACACGTGAGCTGAACAAAGGTCACAGAGGGCAAAGAGCTACCAAATGATAAAAGTTAAATTATGTGAGGCCTGGCACAAGACCACAGGCAAAGCATTCCAGTTTTAATTCAAATTATGTTGAATTAAGTTGCAGTCAGACACTGATTAACTGGTGTGTGTGTGTGTGTGTGTGTGTGTGTGTGTGTGTGTGTGTGTGTGTGTGTGTGTGTGTGTGTTTGTGAATGCACGTACTTGTATGAGTGTATGTGTTTTTGTATTTGCGCGCTAGTGTGAGTGTACACACTTACATGTCAGTATATGTATATGTGTGTGCGTATGTGTGCACATGTGCACAGGAGTGAGCTGATAATGATCTGCTCACCTTTTACAGCAGAAGGCCATGAAAGATAGCTCTACCAGTCTGCTATTACAACACTGGTGACATGGGTCATTAATAAAAACAGGGAATAAAATCAACAGTGATTGGTGACCTCAGAAATTGAGGTCAGCAAGTAAGAAGGAAAATTTAAGAATAGAAAAGATTCTTTCCTGGCTGGACGCATTTTAGGCTTCAGACAGTTATGGCATGAAATTATTTCATAAAGCCTGCAGAACATAAATCAGTACTCTGTCATTACAGCAAAACCTCCTTGTATCTGTAATATTGATAAGGAGATGATGTATAGAGCAGCTTCAATGGAATGCAAAAAGTAAGCAAGAAATTGGGAATTGATGGAAAAGTACTTCCACACTTTCTCCCAGGAAAGCACAATATAAGGGTGAATTCTGAGCAAATTTATCTTCGACTCTGCTAAGGATCATATGAATGTACAGATATGTGTCCCAAAGGATCCCCACACTATGGAATAGAGTTCCCATCCATGTAAAACTGAGTTCATCCTTGCCCCTATTCAAAAAAAAACTTTGATAACTGAATGGGAAATCAGAACTGAACTCCGGTCTGGCCTCCATGTCCCTTACAGACAGAGGGCATTAATAAGAAAAGTTTTATCCTAACTAACACTTTCCCTTCAAATCCTTAGTTACCTCCCTAGGAACATGCACCCCAGAGATGCCCACGATACTCAGGAGCCCAAATGGTATTGGGTGCATGACGAGGCTTATAAGCTCTAATGGTTGTTAGCCTTGTAACAACCTATGAACCTACTGAAACTGTAAAGTGTGCAGTCTATGAAGAAACTTGCAAACAGGTAGCTGTACAGGAAAAGTGTTTTGGGCTTCTTGTCTTACTAATAACACCATAGGCTTAAAGACTCTGAACTACCAAGAGAAACTGGAAGCACTGTCCCATTATTCAATATCTTAAGACTCTTGAGGGGAGATCTATGTCTTGCCTTCTTTACCATTAGAGTCCTAGTTGTCCTGGATCTCTTTTATTTCCACAAGTCTAATAGTTCCAGAAATACCAGATTTAAGGACCTAAATACTCATCAGTAGATTAATAGAATATAATGGAGAGAAAGGTTCACCATGAAGTGCCTCCTCTGCCCCTGGAACAGACTGCCTCTGTAGATTAAGCAGTATTATAAACTATCATCCTTCAAACAGGACCTTGATGATTGGATGGGCACCCAAGAATTCACCCTAGGCTTGACTGACCTAGTGTTCCTAGAAAAAGGAGGTACGGCCTAAGTGTAGGAACTGTGACGGTGTAAATGGTCATACAATTCATTTGCCTTGAGCTTCCCATGAATCCTACAAATTTATAAATACAACTAACAGCTATGCTCTTCAGACTGAAATAAGCAAACTATGAGGTTGTGATGTACACTGCATATACATGGATAAATTTCATTTTGGAACACATAGATAAATGTACTGCAAACATACCTCTCAACTGGCAAGATTTTTGCAGAATGTTCAGATTTTTGCCTCACAATTTTGGTCTGTTCCTCATAAAATTTGTTGTTTTCTGACAAAATAATTGAGGACTGAAGTCAGTGAATAATGACAGATATTTGCATTTCAGGCTTCAAACCCTTCCGAAAATGCACACAAATGCAAAACCTGTTAATCCTAGCACCTTTCTAAATTTGTAAGAGCCATAATTAAATTATGTCCCTGATTTTGCCACTTTGCCAACACCCGCAGTTATTTTTGGCTTTGGCCAGATCTCTTACACTAAGAGGTATGGCTACAAACCAACGCACTCTCAACTGTTTTTCATGGAATTCTAAACAGAAACTGTGCAAGCTGCTACAAGACCTTTGCAAACACATAAGTTGAAAATCCCACTGCAACCGAATATGGGGACTTGTTGAAGGTGAGTGAGAGAGGTAATACACTAAAAAGACCTTATTCCATCCAGAACATTTTAAGATTGTCTTGACTGTTTCCTGCAATACAACTCCTAGTACCCAGTGTTGGAGATAAGGGCATGGTTTTGACATTTGATATAATTCATTGATTTTTTGCACCTAGATATACAGCATGCAATTTGTTTATGCAAATGCCTAAGAAAATATTACATGAAAAATATGTTTGTGTCACACATCAGGTTATTGCAGTTATAATACACTTTCACTGCTTATGGAGCCATGTACTGACCTTAACAAAAAACGTTATTACAACCACAGTAGTAGCTTTCCACCTACTAATGTGATGCATTTTAAAAAAAGGATATTCCAGCACACCAACAAATGCCACAAGTGTGACCATTCTTTTCTTGATTCCTTCTCAAACAATGTCTATCCTGCACTCATGGATTAGACAAGTCACAATCCATCAGCAGATTGCCATGGTCACAACAGATGCCCAGAGCCATAATGAGTAGCCCCTGATTCCACAATTACAGGTCATTGTTTGGCAATCAGATCTCATCTTACAAAAGTCCTGGTCATGCATGCAGGCAGCTATATGACTTTAAAATGTATTTCTTTCATTTTAAAATTGTTATGGTCAGATCATTTACAGGAAGTGACAGATCAGCAGTGACATAATAAGAGCAGTATTATTTTGCTGAAAGAATCTTAAGAGAAATAGCAAAGGTTCACTTAATCCACCAGTCAGAATACTGTGCCACAAATATAATGGCAATATCAGCATAGCATGGTAGCAAGAATTCTGATCTCCATGGAATTCTGAATGCATAAAATGTTAAATGACTTTTATACCTGTGTTTTGAGTTCAACTTTCTATCGTTCTTCAAATTCTATAAATGGGTTATAGCTGAAAATATGCATCTGTTCTCCAGCCTATATAGATAAGAAAGATAAATTAAATAAAATAAAAAATAAGTAAAATTAATGCAGGGCACATTTTTTTCTATTTTTTCCATAGTAATACACAGCATATCTATTATATTTTCATATAAATAAATATGACTTTTTCCTACATTTGGAAGACCAGGATGGTCACTGTCATACTTAGTTCTTCCCAAACGGCTAAAGGGTTAGTTGACAAAGCTGTATTTCCCATAATGAATGTGCTACTGCGTAGAGACAACATGCAAAACCAAAATGGGGTGGGTGAACAAGTAGTGTCCCATAGGACCATGATATTTCAAGGGCATTTCATATTCCTTGTACTACATTAAGAAATCATAATATAAGACTTGGTGGTTTTGGTTGCTCTTCTTTTGAGTATTTTGCAGGGTTTCTGTATTAGTTTATTCTAATTGGTTTGAAAGCATATTTAAAATGATTTTTCTCAGGTTTTCAGTTTTTCCTGTAGACATTAGGCAGTATTAGTCAGAAAGTCTGAATTGTTAAATTAGTGTAGGCATAGAAGAAAGGTGAGAAAGCAGAATTTAGGAGGTTTTGATCTCTAAAAGTCTGGACATCTTAAAGGCATGACTGAATAAGGAGGTAACATCAAAATAAAATGTCATGTGTAACAGAAAACAGTCTAGCTCCGCCCCATGGAAGTGTAGATTTTGGAAAATAAAATGGTATATATCATACATCAAGGAAAGAGTGGTGTATGGTAAAATAGTACAGAAAAAGAGGCATGCATTACGAAGACTCTTGTAGCATTCCTGAGCATTAGTATGTCAGTGAAGTCCATGTTCAAGCGCACATCTGGTCATTTGAGTCTGGTTCCATCTAGTCTAGCTCACATGAGAATACAGCTCAGAATTGTTTAATTATAGTGCTAAAAACATGAATGTGGCCATTTTTCCTAAGGAAACCTCATTAGTCTTCTTTGACAAAAATAAAAGCAAAGTTGTCTTATCCACTCACAAAGAAAGCAAGCAAATTTTGTTATTATATTCAACACGTATTTTCAAGGGAGCAGAGGTTTGCCATCTTACTGATGGAGACTAGACCAGATAACTTTATATGTGATCTATATTTGGTTATAAAGAGATTTTTTTTGCAAACCAAAATAATAATGATAATAATAATAATAATAATAATAATAACTGGCATACCCTTAGAAACCAGAAAGGGGGCTATATATAAAATCCTTGAGTGGCCCACATGAGGTTTTAATGTCTCAAATTCTATGCAATAAGAGCTCCACATATCCTTACATGGTAGGCAAGCATATTACATTGCAAGACACCTTGGAATAGGATTTTATCTTTATTTTATTTATATGTGATTCTTTCTTTCTTTTTGACAAAACAGGCACACAGTATCATTTCCAGATGTACAGAGAAGTAAAGATACTTGATAAACATAACAAACAGAATAGATAAATATAAGATGTAGGAGAGAAGCACAAATTGGCTAGGATATGTCAGCTTCTTTGTTCTCTCACCAAGCTTTGCTTCTTAAAAATATGGCTTCCCTTACTAACTTAGCTGTATTCTGCAGTTCTCAAGTTGCTATGTTACCCCTTAGCAACAGAATATTCCTGTCTTCAAGGTTCTAAATTTAGGCACAAGTAAAGATGTAAACCCATACTTCTAACATGAATGAAATAATACATGTATGTTTACTTCCAGGACACAAAATATAATTTGCTTCCTAAGTTCTGGTGGTTATATAATTTAAAGCAGTATCATGAAATACTTTCTGTATTATTTAATACAGTATACCAGGAAATCTATCTAAATAGATCTGCACTTAGTTTTGAATGTATGAGAGTTCAAAATATATGTCTTGCCTTACAGACTGGGTGACTATGAGTATCTAGTACCGGGTAATTTATCATACTATCTATTTTAGGAGCTGTGGAAGGTTGATGGTGATTAGCAATGAAATACAATGTGTGACCTAACTGAAGAAATGATCTGTGACTAAACACTCTTGATAAGATGTAGTTAACTCCTTCTATACTCATACCAAGTGTACAGCTAATCATCCAAAGATGCCATGGTCAGACTGTATATTGAAAGCATACATATGAAACACATGTTGACATATTTTAAGATGGATCCCTATCTAAACATTGAATGTTCACAACAACGAACATTATACCATCGAACTGGGAACATTGAAACGTCGGAACATTGAAACCTAAACAAGAAATATAAAACCTGCTTTTTTGCAGGAGTGCAAGTCCACCTGCGCCCCCCCCCCATAATACCCCACACTAATTATATAAGTGAAATCTGAGATCACTACTCTAGAGAAAGGATCAAAACCCCAATCCCCACTGTACTGTGATCCCGCACAATGAAGATCTTTCCTGCTCAATGTTCTGGGTTTTCAATGTTTCCGATTCAAGGTTTTAATGTTTGCTGTTGTGAATGTGCAATGTTTTGATAGGGATCCCATATATCGAACTATAAATATAACAGAAGTGTTAACTAAAATGAATGCTTGCCTGTTGTACATATTTAGCTATGAAAATACGTTTTATTGCCTAAGTAATAATGAAGCACTTTAAGGATTTTCAGTAAATGGAGTTTGTATTTTTATTAGCAACATTTATTGAGCAAGTAACTTTTCTTTATATCTCTTATTCATACCTTCTGCGGTGGTGCAGCAGTAGCGTTGTTGCCTCACAGCAAGAGGTTCTCCCGTTTGATTCTCGGCTGGAGTGCGGGGACTGCCTTCTGTGTGGAGTCTGCATGTCCTCCCCGTGGTTGGGTGGGCATTCAAAAGACATGCGTAAATGGTCGTGCCTTCATTGAAGGTTGAACGTCGAGCTGGCACCTCGGCGTTCGTGAAAATCTACTGCCAATCATTAGCTTCCGCTGTGGCGACCCCTAACCGGGAAAAGCCGAAAGACAACAACAACATTCATATTCCATCCATCCAGAGTTTCTAAGCCAATCAGACTCCAATAGCTACTAAAAGAACAAACATAGTCATCATCAAAATTTACTAAGCAAATAGGGAACAATTTTCTTCCTTATCTCACACACACACACGCACGCACACACAGACACACACACACACACACACACACACACACACACACACACACACACACACACACACACACACACACACACACATACTGCATGTCCATCTTTGTGATGCAGGAGAAAACCCACATAAACACATGCAGAACATGCAAGCTCCCCACAGAAGGCACCCCAGCCAATCTCTGATCTGAAAAACCTTCTGCTGTGAGGTGACAATGCTGCTTTGACTGTCACTGGACCACCATTATGCACAGTGGCATGAGTTTATTAGTGCAGGTCGAATAACTTTGCTATGAGTGTAGCGAGACAGCATACTGACATAGATAGCTTTGCCAGCACTAACTTTACTTGAAGCCCCTCTTGAAATGAATACAGGATGATGAGGTGTTCTGCAACGGTAGAAAACTGTACTGGATGCAGTTGCTTCATACCTATTTATTTATATTTTGTTTTTTGAGATAGCCAAATGGGTTGTACTAAAGAAAACCCTTTTCACTGCATTGCCATGAGAGGAACACCCCACTATATTGATACTGTACAACAGGTATTAATATCACAAAGTAAACTATTTACATTATAAACTGACAAAGATTCCCATATGGGATATTGCATACATCCTAGCAGTGTAAATTATAACACTTAAAATATAAATTTATACAGATTCATATATGGGACAATGCAACATGCCAACATAGCAAATAATGTTTAGCAAACATACTAAACTTGGATACTGTAATTAGGTAGTTACATCATAAAGTATGGAATTTACATCATACAATGACGGAGATTCACATCCAGGATTTCATGTACAATGTAAAACATTCATTACATCAGGGAATTCACATAAAATGTAAAGCAAACAGGATTTCATGTAAAGAGTAAAACATTCACTTATATCAGTAGTATAGTGTTGTTATATTCATACTATAAGGATTATAAATGTATTGCAAAGACATTCATAGCATTGCATTATAGTGTTTGTAGAAGTTAATGCATGCACAAAGAGGACTTACTGAAAGAGATAAATGTAAGATTTATCAAGTAAACAAACACAATTACATCTGTTGAAATGAGCCATGACTTCATTCTCCGCAGGCAATAAACTCTTACTAGTCGCACGCTGCTTAAAATACTACTGCTAAAGTTGTACTGCAGTGTCTTTTCCTTATTTTATTTGTAAGAATGAGAGTGGACATGTGTCATTCTCTCACCAATAACCAAAGATCTGATAAAATCAATATAAATACTAATAACTAAGGATTTAATAAACTCAGTGTACTATTCTTGTCATTTATACTTCAGTAGCAATCCCTTTTGAACACTAAGTCATACATCACTCTGGAGAGAACTGTATGCCTATGATATCTACTGGCATGCTTTCACAATTAGAAATCAAACATACCGACAGTTTTCAATTCTCAAATATGAGGGCTTCTTGATAGCTTCCAGCTTATCAAACCAATTACAAGCATACTTGAAAGCATCTGAAAAATCATAACTCTCTGCCCTTACTGACTTCCCTTTTCTGCCACCACTGCTCATATACAGTACCATTAAAAGCAAAACTATGATTCACCACTAACAATACAGCTTCAATTAATTAAATTCAGTTTCCTCCTTCAGCAATGTATCAGTTTGCTGCAATTTCCTCATCCCAGTTCAACAATCAAAGATCAGGAAAAAGACAATTGCAAAACAAATGTCTTCAGTATAAGACACGTATAGAAGTTTGTCTCTAGGATGCAGAAAATATGTGAAATGAGATCAGCATCCAAATTAGCTGCTTACTGAAGAACCAACTATGGTGAAATACACATACATGTATCTGCTATTATCTTTCTCAGTTATCCAGCAGTTTAAATTATCCATAGGCTTTAATCAGTATTCTAATCTCAACTCTTTGTAAGAGCAACAAACTATTCACATCTCAGCACACATATTTTAGTAAGAAGGAAGTAGGAATGGTATGATCTAGTCTGTTCTGCTGCATTTCCGTTGATGTACCTACTCATTGATTGCATTTTAGTCAGTGATATTTGATCAATGATTAGGGTTGTGGAATATGTGTAGATCAGCTGGCAGTGATCACATAGTGCAAGTTTGGAATCTTGTTACCTTTCCCACTGTTGTGTCATCGTGGAGTTATATCTTAGTTTGAAGGGGTGTGGAGATGCACGGTAGCTTCCCCCCCTGCAAAAAAAAAAAAATAGTTTAAAGATATTTTGCTGGTGAAGTCTATAGTTTTGGACTACACTGTAGCAGTTCAGTTATTCTGGTTGTTGTAAATTTTGCAGCATGTAAAATACAAAATATAAATTATACTGAAATGAGAAGACTTGCAGGTTAATTTTTGCAGAACTGTAAAAAACTGAAACTAGATCTGGCTTTTCAGTGGTACATACATTTGCAGAACATTCAGTTCAAAGAACGTATTGTCCTATTTGGACACTAGCATACTGGACTCTGCCTTCCCTGCAGTGTTAAGAGTGTAGAGACAACAAATAGCAAACACAGGAATTGTTGCTTTTAAAAACAGAGACATCCACAATCAGTTTTAGTTTTGTCTTGCTTTTGGGGTATGCACAGTGGTCTTTATTCCTGGGTATTATTCATATAGAAAGACCCATTATCTGACAAATTGTGCAATGACTATCTAGATTTAAAAGTAATATAGGTAGATAGAAAATCAAGTCCCAACTTTAGATATATGTAGCGGTAGGTCATGCCACCTGTCTGTTTAAAAAAATATCTTATGTACTTACCATAATGTTCCATCTGTGTTGTCCATTTTTATTCTTTTTCACCATGTGGGTTTGGATCTGTCAGATCTAACTCGGCAACCTTTTACAGCTCGTGGATACAACAAGCTCTTGAGCTCCTCCTTTACCTATAATGCATCAGTCCCCTTTTTCCCCAGATCTCTTTTCCTGCCATTTATTATGCATAGCAAAGAAATTAAAGCTTCTATATAGACAGTCACTATTGGGAGCTTAAACAACAGGAACTATGGTTCCTATAAAAATTTCCCATTCTTCCAGAAATTATCAAGAACAAAGGCCAGGGGGGGATGGAAGGAGGAGATGTGAGAAAGAATGAAAATGGACAACACAGATGGAACATTATAATAAGTATCTGATGTTGTTAATTTTCATTCATTACTGAAAATGTGGGACAGAGTCGGAAGGACATTCCTGAGTACTGTTGAGCCCAAGGGTAGTCTTCCCCTTGAGACCAAATCAATTTGTAATGAGTAATAAAGGAATGAGGATTAGCCCAAGTTGCAGCCACATATATTGTCCATAGAAAACCTAGATAAAAACTGATAAAGTTGCCATGGACCTAGTTGAATGGTCTCTCATAGGCTTTGGCAAAGCCAATCGACACTTGTTAAATGCATAGAAGATGCAACTGTTTAACCATTTTGATAAAGTTACTTTGATAACTGGTTCTCAAAATTTATTTTCCGAAAAGGATACATATAATTGATCTGATTTTTGAAATTTCTCAGATCTATGCAGATAGAAATATAATTGTCTTTGGACATCTAATAAATGCAAAATGTACTCTTCTTTGTTTGAAAAAATTGGAAAGAACACAGGGAGGTTAACAGACTGATTAATGTTAGATTCTGACACCACCTTAGGATGAAAGGAATGATTGGTTCTTAACGACACCCTATCCTTATGAAATATTAGATAAGTTTAGAAAGGTTAAAAGAAAGGTTTAAAGGCTAAAGCTGGAAGTTCTGAAACCCTCCTAGCCAGTGTTATAGCTATCAGAAACATAGTTTTCCAAGTCAAAAGTTTCAAATCATATTTTGTAGCCATTTCAAACTGATTCTGACTTAGGACCTGTAACATTAAATTTAGATCCCACTGCAGAGCAGGATATTTAAAGGGTGGTCTGAGTAGAAAGGTTCCTTTTATAAATGCCTTACAAAGATGTGAAGAAGCCAATGTGGAATTATCAACTCCATTATGGAAATTGGAAATGGCAACTAACTGAACCTTAACCGTTGAGGGACTAACCCCATCATTAAAAACAGAAGCCAGGAATTTAAGATTCTTAGGTGCTGGTGCTGAAAAAAGATCAATGTATTGCTGCTGGGCTCAAAAAAATAAAAACTTTTCAACATGCTCTTGTAAATTTTTCTAGTGGAAGCTTTGTGGAAGACAAAAGAATGTGGCATACTGGGAAGACAGCATAGATTGTCTGGCTATCAATGGAATTGCAGAAACCATGCAGTCAACTTTAGGCCCAAAATGTCCTGGTGAATCATGTCTGTTGGGTGAGACAGGAGGTCTGGAATTGGATTAGAATCCAAGGCAAGTAAATTAGAGAAACCAAAGGAAGGGAAACCAAATTTGTTGAGGCCAGTAAGGGGTAATGAGAATGACTTTGCTCTTCAACCGGGATGCTTTCTGCAGAACTTTTTGGATTAAGGGAGTTGGGGGATAAGCAAAGAGGAGACCCGAGGGCCAGTTGTGTAGGACAGTGTCTCCCGGTGACTCCTCTGGTGGGGGGGATTACGGCAAAGAACTTGCTGCACTTATTGCTTACAAGAGATGCAAATAGATTGCAGCATTGTTGGCCCCATTGGTAGAAAATCATTTCCCCCACTTCCATGCTGAGAGACAGCTCATAAGGTAGTAGTATGGACCTGCTCAACTTGTCTGCTATCACAGTGGACTTCCCCAGTATGTGCATTGCTATCAGAAATTGAATTGAAGAGATTGCCCATTGTTGCACTTGCATAGCTTCTTGACATAACAGCTAAGATCTGGTTCCACTTTGTTTATTGATGTACCACACTACCGACATACTGTCCATTTGAATAGCAATAGTTCAGGAAGGGAGAGAGTCTTGGACTGCCTGCAATGCTAGGAACTGCTCTCATTTCCAGAACACTGATATGCATGCTGGCCTCTTCAGGGGACCAAGTGCTTTGGACAGTCTTTCCCAAGAAATGCCCCCCAGCCAATCTGGGAAGCATCTGTGGTCACTATGGCCTTGGGCTGAGGGGGAATGAAAGGTCAATATTGTAGTATTTGATCTGAGAGAACCCACCACCAAAGGTATTTCTTACATGCCTGAGTTATACTGATCTTGGTGGACATAGGTTGATGTAGAATGGACCACTGGGTTGCTAACGTCCATTGAAGAATTATCATATGGTATATTGTTAACAGAACTAGGGTTATCACTGCGGACATTGATCCCAAGGTTTTTAAAATAAGTCGGGCTGACAGAGACGAGCATTGAATTATTTTCTTGACTTGGAAATTAATAGTTTGTATCCTTTGCAAGGGGAAGGAAGCTGTCATTGATATTGTGTTGAATAAGGCCCCTATGAATTCTAAGATTTGAGATGGTTCTAGCTGAGATTTGTTGTCATTGATTGTGATTCCTAGATTGGAACAAATCTAGAGTACATAGTCTCAAGCTGTTATTAGAAGATGCTTGGTCAAAGCAGTTATGAGTCAATTGTCTAAATATGGAAATACATGGAATTCCTGCAGTCTCAAGTGAGTTGCTACTACTGCCATGCATTTGTTGAACACCTTGGGGGCTATGGTGAGACCAAAGGACTGGGTCCCAACCAGAAGTGTAGATATCTCCTGGATCATTTGTTCATTTTTATGTGATAGCATGCATCTTGGAGATCTATTGAGTACATCCAGTTGTCTTTGTGCAGGAAAGGCAATACTGGCTGAAACATGGCCATCCAGAACTTGGTATGCTGAACTGATTTGTTCAGATTGCTGAGATCCAAAATTGGTCTCCAGTCCCCTGTTTTCTTTGGCACTAAAAAGAATTTTGAATAAGTTCTAGATTCTTTCTGGTCGGGGGGGGGGGGGATCTCTTGTTGACTCTTTTTTATAGCAGCTTTTTTATTTCTAGAACTGCTGTTTTCCTCTGATTTGGTGGAACATTGGAAATTTTGTTTAGTGTTGGAGGCGGAAGAGAAAAGGGAATTGTATAACCTTTGGAAATAATCCTCTGCACCAAAGTATCTTTTATGTCTAGCCAGGATCTCAGGTGGGAGAAAAGGGATAAGCAACCTCGACTGCCTCCAGTAGTGAGCAATTAGGCCTCCTTTTGGCAGTGCTAATAGGGTCTATCAGAGAAAGAATCTCTGGACCCCTGGTTCTGCGGGTCTTCTCTACTGCATGGATGGTGCCAGCCTTTAGAGTTCCCCCTCTGTCCCTGGGGGAACTCTCTCCATGTGGATCATGGAATGGACCCTGGGATTTCCTGAACCACATTTTTTTACCACCTCATTCCTTGAAAGTAATCTTTGAGGAGTCAAAAAACATACGCTCACTACAGATAAGGTCTTATCATCTTGCACACTCCTGGACCTGGAGAGTGTGTCCTTAACCTCGGGGCCAAATAACGAACTTCCGACAAAGGGAGCATTGATGAAGGATGACTTGAAGGGCTCCACAAAATCACACAGACAAATCCAGGCATGCCTCCTGATGCTAATGCCTGAACCCCGCCACCCTTGACCTTTATGTGATATGAGCCTCATGAGAGAATTAGAGATAGATTGTAGGGTCACCATCTATGAAGCAATAGAAATCTCTACCTCAGAAGTACTTGTCCCAGAGAGAGATTCTGACAGTTCTTTAATCAAATCTCTCTGTAATCCGGTAAAGTGTGCCAAGTAATTCAGGGACCTGACTGCAAAGGTCACTGATGCATGCACACACTTCCCAAAATCTGTCCAAAGCCCTAGACTCCTTGTTAGGGGGATGAATAGCAGAAATCTGTTCTGTGAGTTCTTTCTTTCTTGATGCTACTATGGCCATAGCATCCACTGGTACTTCTTTGTTCCAGAACTCTCTTCCCTTTGGTGGTGCCAGGATCCTATCTAGTCTCTTGGGGATTGGCTCAACAGTATCAGACTCTCTTCATGCCCACAGAGAGATCAACTCAGTGAACTCATCAGTGGGTGGAGTCACCCAAGAAGTAGATGGACCAGTACCAAATGCTTCAGGAATACCAATTCCTCTTGAGAAGGTATATCGGTAGACCAATCACCCCTTTGTTTAAGGATCTCTAAAATGTCTCCAAATGAGGCATCATCAAAATCAGTATCTTCTGTGAATGACTCCTGAGCAGAGTCCAAGTGCCTCCTCTTGTACTTTCTCTTCCTAGGGTCTTCTTTGGTGGGATGGTTCGGAGGAGTATCAGAAGAAATAATTATTCCCTGCTGGGTAGCCTGGAGACTTGGGGTTGGCTGTCCCTGTGCAGTAGAATGTTGATGCTCAAGACACAAAGGCATCTGGGATCCAAAGGGAAGATCTGGGGTGTGAGGAGGAACTGTCTGCCCTCTAGAAGAGAACACTCTTGCTCTCTCTCTCTCTCTCTCTACCACCTCAAAGTCATAATGCCCCAAGGAGAAGGAAGCCGTTAGATCTGAGAAGACATGCTTCTGGACCACTGGCTTCCTCTGACCTAAAGGCACACTACCCAAGGCAGAAGTTGGAACTGAGCTATTGAATGCTGAGGATCCCATGTGCAGAGATAGCTCTCACAGCTTCAGAGTTGACTCTAACACCTCGGATCCGACAATGAAGCTTCGGCTCTGAGAGTTATCTGTTCCAATGCACTTGGAACTGCAGCACTCACAGAAAGATATTAGATCTGAAGATAAACCAATCTTCTGATCTGAAACAGATGGCACTGGAAGTCTGGGATTCAGGGGCTCCGAAGCTGCGGGTGAATCAGAGAAAGAGACAAAATTGGTGGAGTAGTACTAGTAAAGGTCTTGGACCCAAGGGGTAGGAGCCACGAGAACTCCCATCTGAGTTTGTGTCAAGAGAAACTTACTCATCATCCTTTAAGTAAAGAGAAACTTACTCATCATCCTTTAAGTAGGTTAAGAGAGGAAAATAAAAAAAAATAGTAAAAGAGAAGTTTTTAAAGACGTATATGAAGAAATTCAACTTAGCTTTTAAACCAATGTTCAGGAGATGTAGCAACCATGTCTATACTCAGTGGTGTCAAACGTGATCTGGGGAAAGAGGGGGACTACTGCATTATGGGTAAGGGAGAAACTTCAGAGCTTGTAGTATCCACAAGCTGTAAAAAGCAGCTGAATCAGTTCCAAGGGTCAGATCTGAACCCACATGTTGAGGAATGAATGAAAACTGACAACATCAGATCATATATTTTGTACTTTCTTTCTGCATGTATATTTGATTTTATAAAGTTTATTTCAATTAAACAGTTTTGTTATTCCATTTAAACAGCTGGTTGCTTTATAAGTGTAGTATACCCAACTTCAGTAACATTATCTGTGGATATCTGCCTATTGAAGAGTGACACTAGTTTAACCATAGCTGCCAAACCATTATATTACATTTGGGTTAACTTTAACAGTAATTAGTAACTGTGCTCTTGGTATGCTTCAGTGGTATATTGGGTGGCAGCAATACTCTAAAGACAGGGAAGGGAGTGCTGGCACTGTAGAAGTATAAATGGACACTTCAAAAAAATATTGTAATTGCTTCTATTTGAAAGTAACATTGGCAAGTTTGAATTACTGTTGGTAAGATTGCACAGGTAGATAATGAGTTCAGTTTGAAATGGGTGAAAGCCTGGGGAGACGTTGGTTGTAATTCTGTTCTGCAGCTGTACACAGCAAAACTTATATGAGTATGGCATGCATTATCTATTACCAGAGACGGCAGTGAGCATTTCCATATGTTATTAAGGCCAGCCATCTCTCTCATATAAATTGGTTGTCAGCGGTGAAAGTCATGAGACTGTGGACCTTGGTTTTCTTGTATTAAGTTGATGCCAGTGGTGAAGATTTAAAAGCTATACAAATCACATAAACACAAATATGAGTGTACCAACTATTGACTGAG
Organism: Protopterus annectens; assembly: GCF_019279795.1. NCBI lineage: Eukaryota > Metazoa > Chordata > Ceratodontiformes > Protopteridae > Protopterus > Protopterus annectens. The sequence goes on from NC_056744.1 coordinate 935,057,115, forward strand.
AGCTTTAGCTGACGTGCACACTACTGCAAATCACAGGCATATTTCTCCCTTTTGACTTGTGATTGTTAAGCACACTGCTGCTAATCACCGATATGTTTCTCCCTTTTGACTTGTGATTCAAACTCCATAATTTTCCATTGCAATGTATTTTCCAACTAATGATCATAAAATAGGCAGAAACAACATTGTCTTTGCAATCAATAACTGGAATAGGCACGTAAAATACAAAGCCTTAAGACTAGAAATGTGAAAGAAACAGCATTTATATGGGGTGCATACCTCAGTGCATCCCCTTACTAATACATTCAAACTCAACAGTCATACAATCATCACTATGGCAAAATATCTATAAGGTTATAGTGTTGTCCTTCAGATGAGATATTAAATCAAGGTCCCATCTGCTTGAGCTTTTGGTTGCTCAAAGAACCTATGCATTTATTGAAACCTGTAGGGGGTTATTTATATAAATTCAGGAAGCTTGCACAGAGGATTATGGATATAAGGTATTCATGAGCAGCTTCCTGTAGTCCAGGGTTCAAGTTCTTCAGTCCCCTCCTTTGCCTACTGTATAACTATGTGAGCCACTCAATCAGACAAGGCTTCAGAACAACTGGGAAACTAGGCTAGTGTCCTTCAATGGTCACCTGAACTAAAATGCCTAGTAATTAAAAATGAACATATACTGTTTTCTACCTGGCAGTTAGCAGAGAGAACGGAAGCTGTTAAAGAGCCATTTACTATAGTCCAGGGTTTCATTTTCTCAACCTTCATTTTCCTACTGTGCAACTAAATAAGTCAATGCTCTTGAGTAATTTGGAAACTGTGCTAGGCTCCTCAATGGTTATCTTGACTACATCCTTGTAACTATCTATGACCCTATAAGCACTGGTTGCCTAATTAACTCAGAAAATGAGTGCATTGCTGAGGTTACTTAAATCTTTAGTATTTTTTTAATTTTAAATTCATAAAACCTACAGTTTTAAAATAAAATTCTAAACCTCAGAAGAGTTTGTTAAACATGTCATTAGTACAATTAATGAACTAATGTAATACATGCACTCATCAATCATGTTTTCCTTCATGGTCAGTCTCAGAACAGTATTATAGAATGCTGTCAGCCCAGTCCTTCCTGTAACTCCAGATCGAGATTACTTTAAAGTAGCTAAAATTATGTTATTTTAGCTAAATGCCAATACAAGGGTATTTATTTATGTAATAGCTTGTTTTACATTCATGATGAAAGGTGGAAAATGAAAAGGAAGGCATCAATGGGTTCAAAAGTTGCTGAAATTCCAAAATTGCTGGTCAAGCGCATGGCAAATGGGGAGGAAAAAAGCTAATACTCTTATTAAATGCTGGAAAGTCTGAGATGGTTTGAATCTAGAACTCCAATTACAGGATCAGGACCAATCTGACAGAGATTCAAAAGATTAATACAGATCTGGATAATTTTATAGAAAGTGTGGACATAAGAAATGTTGAAATTATATAGGTGCTAGATACATGTTCAGATACAACTGTAGTATTAACAATAAGAAAATACAATGTTAAAGAAACAGTGTGTTATTTAGATGTGAAGCTGGAAATGATGGCAAGATAAACTGCTGAAGTCGACAGCACCCAGAGGAAACGTTTGAATGGTAAGGGTCTCAAAGAAAGAAGAAAGGATGGATTCTGTGATATTTATGAAAGAGAACTTGTTGGCTTAGGCTGGTTTACAGGCATGCTTTATTAAAATTGAGAAAGCATACTAAATTATTTGGGTGGGTCAGTGGTGTCAGCCAGGCAACAATGAGGAGATAGGAAAGTGTTGTTAACATCCTCCTCAACTGATGAGTCTCAGATCTAACTTGGCCACTTCTACCAGATCCTCGGACCCAAACCCTTGAGCTCTACCCTATACCTATAATGCCATGCTCTCTTAACATACCTCAGCTCGAGTTTGCTGCCCATAGAAGACAGTGTATAATATCTTAATAGTATTTAACATTGTAGAGCAAAAGGAAGTTGGAGCCCAAACAAGGAACAGTTCCCAAACTGAAACTCTTAGGTCTATCCAGGAACAAAGGGAAGGGGGTTAGGAGGGCAGGTAGTTGAGAAAGAATGAAAATGGACAACACAAATGAAACGTTATGGTGAGTACATAACATTTTTTTATCTGATGTTTTCATTTTCATTCATTCATAAACTAACTGGACAGAGTCCCCAGCTAGATGAATTTTGGGTGGTCCTCATGGAAGGATATTCAAGAGTACCGTGGAACCAAACGCTGCTCTGTTCCTATTAATCAAATCTAATTTGTAATGAGCAATAAAATTATGACATTGGACCAAGTGGCAGCTGCACAAGTGTCATTTACGGAAGCCCCTGACCAAAAGGCTGAGAAGACTGCCACAGATCATGTGGAATGAGCTGTAGGAGGTTTAGGCAAGCACAATCCTCTTTTACTATACAGAAAGTTCGGTTAAGCATTTGGCCAGTGCAACTGTGGTAAATGACTTGCCCAATCTGTTAGATGAGAAGGATACAAATAACTGGTCAGTCTTCCAGAAATCTTTGGTTTTACAGAGATAAAAACATAGTTTTCTATGCACATCATGCATGTACTTTCCCTTATTTGAGACCTAGTTAATGATGGACTCAGAAGATACCTTAGGCAAAAAAAGATAGGTTGGTCTGCAAAGACACCCTGTCTTTGTGGAAAACCAGGCAGGAGATTTGGAAGCTAGAGCCTGCTGTTCAGATACTCATCTAGCTGATGTGACAGCATCTAGAAAAGTGGTTTTCCAAGACAAAAATTTTAGATATGACCTTGCTGAGGGTTCAAAGGGCGTTTGGGCCAGAGCTTGAAGCACAATAGTTAAATCCCAAGGAGGAATGTGATCCTTTAGTGGAGGTCTAAGTAGAAAACCTCCTTACTGAAAGGCTTTACATAATTTAAAATAAGCTAAGGGAGAATTATTTTTGCTTAGCTAGAAATCTGAAATGACAATCAACTGGATCTTAACTGTAAAAAAGTTAGCCCCTTCATTGAAAATTGAAGTTAAAGAATCAAGTAGAGCTGATACAGAGGCAGAAAGGGGGTCTAGATCACTGTTAAGGATCCATAATACAAATCTCTTCCATTTACTTTTGTAAACCTTTCTAGTAGAAGCTTTTTGAGATGATAACAAAATTTGATGAACCGGGGAGCAGAGCCCTGGGCTGTCTAGTAATCAGAGGAATTGAAGAAACCATCCCATCAATTTGAAACCAGCTATGTGTACATGAATCAAACATGCCGGGTGAAAGGGGAGGTCTGGACTGGGATGCAGTATCAACAATGGATGTAGAAGATGAGGCCAGAGGAAGGAGAACAAAATATGACTACTTCAAAAGGGTGCAATGAGGATAACTGCTCTTCCACTAGTATGCTTTCTGTAGAAATGTGGGGATGAGAGGTAATAGTAGGTAAGCATAAAGAAGACCAGAGGACCAGTCATGGACTAGAGCATCTCTTGGTGACTCCCCCATTGGGGGGAATCAGGGCAAAGAACCTGCTGCACTTGTTGTTGAGGGGAGAAGTAAATAGGCTGCAGCATGGTGGCCTCAACGAAGGAAAATTCTCTCCATCACTTTGAGATTGAAAGACCACTTATGAGGCATCAAAATGAACCTGCTTAGTTTGTCTGCAATCACATTGGCTTTTCTCAGTATGTGTGTTGCTATTAGAAAGTGGCCAGAAAAGACTACCCGTTGCCACACGCTCACTGCTTCTTGACAAAGCCTATAAGATTTGGTTCCTCCCTGTTTGTTGATGTACCAGACTACAGACATATTGCCGGTCTGAATAGCAAATGTCTCAGAGGGGAGAGTTTCTTGAAAGGCCTGCAATGCTAGGAGGAATGCTCTCATTTCTAGGACATTGTTATGCAACTTTACTGTCCTTCCCAAATAGTGCTCCCATGCCCTAGTTGGGAGGCATCTGTGGTCAATGAGGCAGTGGGCAGGGGGAGAACAGAATGACAGCCATCGGAAACATTATCTGAGTGTGGCCACCAAAGAAGATACCTTATGCAAGCTTGTGAGATCTTGATTGGGGCAGTTAAAGGTTGCTGAAGAATGGATCACTGTACTGACAGAGTCCATTGCAAAATTTGCATGTGAAACCTGGCTAAAGGAACTAGGGTGTTAGCTGCTGCCATGGATCCCATGGCCCATACGATTAATTGTGCTGGGACAAAAGGATGTGAGATCACTTTGTTCCACCTGAGACATGAGTGTCTGAATTCAGGCTGGAGGGAGAAATGGTGTCTGAGTGATCATGTCCAGATGAGCACGTATGAGCTCCAGATTCTGTGTAGGTGTGAGATGTGATTTATTGTAATTGACTGTGATGATACATGGAGACACAACTGGAGCAAGTAGTCTCTTGCCTGAAGGAGTAGATGCCTGGTAGGCACAGTAAAAAGCCAGTCATCTAGGTTGGGAAACACTCAGTATCCCAGCAGTCTCAAATGAGCTGCTACCACTGTCGCGCATTTAGTGAACACCATGGGAGCTGTACTGAGACCAAAGGGCAATGCTCTGGGGTTGTAATGACTGGCTCCCTGCCAGAAGCACAGATATCTCCTTTAGTGTCTTTTTATTTTGATGTGATAGTACTCATCTTGAAGCTCTAGCAAGCATATTCAACCATCCTTTTTTAGTAGGAGCAGAATGGACTGAACTGAGACGATCTGGAACCTTAATATTGTACAGACTACTTAAGTTTGATGAGATCCAAGACAGGTCTTAGGTCCCCTGTCTTCTTTGACACTAAGAATAATACTGAGTAGGTCCCAGATCCTCTCTGGTCTGAGTGGACCTTTCGGATGACTCCTTTTCTAGCAGCCTATCTATTTCTAAGGCTGCTGCTTCCCTTTGATTGGGTGGAACATTAGAGATTCTCTTCAATCTGGTAGGAGAAATTTGGGAAGATGGTATGATATAATCTCTGGATATAATTCTCTGCACCCAGAACTCTTTTGTTGTGGATAGCCAGGCTCTTTTGTGTGGAGACAAATGCCCTCCAACTGCCTCCAGAGGGCAAATGTTGGGCAGCCCTTCGGAAGTGCTAACAGGGCTTGTCCAAGAAGGAATCCTGGAAACCCTGGTTTTATGGATCACCTCTGCCATGATGGTGGCATCTTGAGTTAGAGTCCCACCTCTTCCCCTGAGACAACTATCTCCTCATGAGTCTTGGAAAGGACCATGGGATTTATGAAACCACATCTTTCTACCTCTTTGTTGATTTTGGGGAATGGGTCTTTGAGAGGTAGAAAAATGTATCCTTAAGGCAGACAAGGTCTTTCCTTCTTGCTCACATATGGAGAGTGTGTCTTTCAGTCTTTCATTTTAGGGCCAAATAAGGAAGATCCATTAAACAAAGCACTGATGAATGAAGACTTAAAGGTTTATGGAAAGTCACACATATGCATCCAGGCATGTCTCCAAATAGCTATGATTAAACCCGCCACCCATGAGGTACCTTTCACTGCATAGGAGATCAGCCTCATGGACAAATTAGATATCAACTGAAGGGTGGCAAGTTGCAAGGAAACTCTATGTTGGTCCTCAGCAGACATGGAATCAGAAAGGGTTTTGGAGAGTTCATTAGTCAAATCTCTTTGCAATCTTGTAAAATGTGCCATGTAACTCAACAACCAAACAGCAAACGTTGCAGAAGCATACTCACACTTACCAAATCGGTCCAAGGCCCTGGGCTCCCTGTTAAGCAGATGCACAGAACAGCTCTGCTCCACAAGCTCTTTTTTAGTGCCTGCTGCCACACCCATGGCATCAGCTGGGACCCCCTTTCACCGGTGTGTCCTGTCTTGGGTGGAGCTAAAAATTTGTCTGAATGCTTAGGGATGGGTTCCACAGTATCCAGTTCCTTCCACACCCAGACAGAAAAAAGATCTATAAGTCACAATAGCAGGAGGGTCACCCAAGAAGTAGAGAGGCCAGACCAGAAAGCCACCAGGAGCACCGACTCCTCTTGGGAAGGGGTATCGAGAAGCCAACCACCTTTTTGTTTTAAGAACTCTAGAATGTTGCCATATGAGACATCTTCAGGTGAAGATCTTGAGGACCCTTCACCTTCATCGAAATTGATTGGCTTCTGAGGGACCTCATCAGTGGGATGGTCTGGTGAGGTATCAGAAGAGATGGAGGATTCTTGAGGGACTTACTGGAGACTTAAATGGGCTGGCTGTCTCACTGTAATGGAAGATCGAAATTCAGACCAAAAACCACAGGAAGTAAAGTGGTCTGATCCAAGGGGGGTTGGTATGTCCTTTCTGTAGGTAAAGAGAAGGCCTTCTCCCCAATCTCAAAGGCAGAGCTCATGGGGGAGACTGAAGTCGATGGTAACAGAGTCAACATCTCCTGAACCACCAGCCCCTATAACCCTGCAAACACTCCACCTGGGATGGAGTCAGACCCGAGTGGTCCAGCAATGAGGCTATAAGGGGCAGGGATGATTCCAATAACTTTGGAGTTCACTCTGGATCCCTGGATCTAGCACTGATACTTCTGCTTCAAGACTCCTCTAGCTGAGAAAGTCTCAGAGCAGTATGACTCAGGGAAGTGACTGGAGTTGAGGAACAAATTGTCTTCAGATCAAGTGAGAACACCCCCAGGGATCTCATATCTGAGGAGTCCAAAACAGCAGGTCAAATTGGAGGAGAAACCAAAGGGGAAGTGGTCACAGGCAGACTCAAGGATCCATAAGAGCTGGATCCAGAGTACCCCCATATGGATCTGAGCTCTGAGGAACGTCCTCATCATCCTATCCACTTCAGCCTCAGATAAACTCCTGGAAGACCTGAGAGAAGAGGATGTTGATGGAGGTCTAGAATATTTTCGAGGGGAATCCTCTAAGAAAGGTGAAGGGAGACTAGATTTTATCAGATCCAATAGGTTTAGAGGTGACTGGATTTGAGGTTATTCGGATTTCAGAGCAGAGGGATCCAAAGTGGACAGATCCAACTTTTTTGATAGTTTTGTAGGTGGCGCTGAGGAAGGAGCTGAAGAAGATCCAATTGTTTGGGAGTGAAGTTAGGCTTCCCTTTGTCAGTCTTCTTTGAGGGGGTTTGAGCCCCAGCTGAAGCAGAAGAAGAAGAAATGGAAGGGAGAAGGACTTTCAATATGAGTTTACTTCTCCTGTCTGTAAGTGTCCTGGAATTGAAATCAGAACATACTGTAAGGAACAGTCTGCCTCTAAATGGGTAGTGCCCACGCAATATATGTATTCCCTTTGGGCATCTGAGTTAGGGATTTTATGCCCACAGTTGATGCGTTTTTGAAGCCAGTAGGTTTATTAGCTATAGTAACCTAACTAAGAAATCACGGCTATGGAAAAAAATGCAAATAACAAAGAAGTACTTTTTTTTTTTTTACTACATTAAGAAAGGAAAAGATATCAACAATGATTGACAAGAAATACACTAAAAAGCAGGTAGAAAGATAGAATAAATAATAGCAAAGTACCAGCAATGGTACTAAAGAAAAATACTGAATTATAGATAACAACTACAATGGAAAATTACTTTAGAGGGAAATTTGCTGCAAAAGGGAGGAAGGTGACAGAAAGCATTCAGTAAAGACTGATAGTGAATGAAAGATTTAAGCAAAAACTCATTATTTTAACTAAGTATTTCCCAATAGCTCGAGAGTGAAAGGATCTGTGTCTGTAGTGATGTGGCTGCAAAGATGACCTGAGGTATGTTAGGCAGGCAGGGCATTGTGGGTAAAGGGAGGTGCTTGAGAGTTTGGATCTATGGATGTGGTAGAAGCAGCCGTGTCAGATCCATGTTGGATCCAAGACCCATCAGTTGAGGAAGGAATGAAAATGACAACATCAGATCAATTCTTTTCTGCTTTGAGTGTTTATACAAGACATTAGTGATTCACTGTTTTCATATGTTAGTTCACCTTTCACTATGTATTTGATATTTTGCCATTATAATTATCATTTTTGCTTTGGTCCTGTAACTGTAATTTACAATTTCATGGTCATTTTAAGGGACCTGTTTTGTAACAACTGTGGTAATTAACTTTATTATTACAAAATTGCGGAAGCTGAGTCTGTTGTTACACTGGTAAAAAAAAATCTTTTACCTTTTAAAGGACTCAACTATATCTTATTTTCATGCACTACATAATGTTATACACTCAGTGCTTCCTCAACTCTTGTGTATTTCTGGCTGTGGTCTGCATGCTTAAAAAATTTGACAGGAAAGTTTGATATGACCGATAAATATATCATTCTAACTAACTTCTATTGCATGTTCTGTATCAAAACTTGAAATACGTAGTTCTAGAATTGGTCTTATCTTCCTGTATTTGCTCAATCTGAATCAACATTAAAAATAATAATACCAAATCTCAGCAGGAACCGTCTTTCAGATAGGGCCTTCAGCAAGCCCTTTAGTAGGAACTATCCATAAAATGGACAATTTCATAACAAGTTTCTATACAGGAAAACTGCAATAAAGAAACATATTTTTTTTAAATACTGATTCAATAAGAATGTGCACAAATTAAGGAGATTAGGCACTCGCTACTGACACTGATGACAGGCTAAAATAGGATGATACACAGACAAAACGAAAGGAGGGAAACAATGTGGTCAATATTCATTCTACATGACACCTAGAGCTTAAAATGCAGAGGGCAGAGAATGAAAAGAGATGGTAAATCTCTTGTAAAACCATCCATGAAGCTTAGATCCTACCCCAAGATCTACAATTATTAAAATCGTGTCTCATCAACAGAGAAGGCTGATTTTGAAAATGATTTGTTCAGCCTCTTATCAAGATAAGTAATAATACCATGTTTGACAGAAACTTTTCCACCAAGTCTATGGGAACAAAAAGAAAGTGTGCTGGCCCTGTACTTACATCTCTTATGCTGCAAGACTTACGATGTTTCTAGCAAATGAAACAAAAATCATTAATACATTGGAAAAAGCTGTTTCTTGTGTCCAAACCAGTAATATAATTACTTACTGTGAAGAATTAAGAGACAAGCTACATATATATATATATATATATATATATATATATATATATATATACACAAACAGATAGCCATACATAAATAAAATTAATCAATGTTTGTTAACCAGAGCAGAGCACTGATTCATAAATTGCCAACTTCAAATCCCAGCTGGCAAAAAAACTAATGACCACATGTACAATATGCTAAATACTAAATGCATTGTGTATCTTGTTAAAAGCCTAACCTGCAGGACTTGTTATGTTGTTAAGACAAACCCCCAGATTTACTAAACTTCCATGCAGGACTAGCTTAGTCCTGCATGGAAGTGACCGTTTAGTAGCAGGATGGCAGCGCGCCATGCATATTAATAAGGAGAGCTGCCCGAGCTCCTAGGCTTACACAGAGCATGTAAGAGTGCAGGGGGTGTGTCTGAGAGCTAATAAACTTGCCCCTGCAATGTAGAACAGTAGAATGGGGTATGCAATGAGCGAGACCGCTCACAGGTGACCGCATATCCCCACCAACAGGCCCCCTTGTGTACAACAGCAACAGAATGTAGTAATAAAATGAGGAAACCTTATTTTTTTTTTAAATTCAGCTGAAGCTAGAAGCTAACCGTAGGTGTGCGGGTGTGCCCATCGCTTAGCTACGGTTAAAGCAGCTTAAAAGGCCAAAGAGGATAACAAGGAAGATATATACAAATGAAGCAGCACACCAATAGTGTAGTGGGAACAGAATTCGCCTAACAAGCAGGCATTCCCAATTCGAGTCCCACTGCAGCACATTTTATTTTACATGGCAAAGCACGTTATGACCAATATTTTTGTTGCATAACTCACTAAATAACATAAATTTATGAACTGGAGTACTGCAGTAAATGCGCATGTGAGGTGTCAGTGTCATAATGAATAAGGCACTAGTAAGCAGGTCTAAGCACAAATAAGCAGTAGTAAGCATATGTAACCACTAGTAAGAGGCCCTAAGCCCGTTTGCACGGTGATAAGCAATGCCTACACTGACTAAGCAATTCTAAAGCTAATTCTCTGCAAGCAGATGTAATGGCAGGTAAGCAGTTCTTACTGTCACGCAAACCCGCTTACAACTGCTCAAAAGTGCCTTAATCACTCTGTAACCAATGGCCCTTGTTCTACCAATCAACAAAATAAACAGCCATGCAGGTCTCGAACTGAGGACTCTATACACCATAGTCCCAGTAGCTATCCACCAAGCCATTACAGACGTACAAAAGAACGAGGTAGTAGAAAACATGTCCTCACCACATTAAACTAAACTGAACCTGTGAAAGGCATCAGTATAGAGTCATATGTGCCATAACCCACTACATAACATAACTATGTGAATTGGAGTACAGCAGTAAGCCCAGAAGTGAGGTGTAATTGTAATAGAGTGTTGAAGTCCCCAATAAAAACACAAGGACCCCACAGAGTGTGCGTACACATCAATCAGGGATACCAGGCATACATAAAAGGTGTAATTAATAATAACACAATGCCAAAAAGGCATTATAATGAAGGTCTAATGTAAGCAATGCTAAGCATTGCACAGGCCAGCTTAGGAGGTGTGAGCAATGTGTAGACCAGCTAACTCTTTGTACCCAGTGGTATACCCCTTTAAACAATTCCAACCTTAGGTAAGCAGGTTTGCCCATAGCTTAGCCTTTTCAAAATTGGCCAATCATGGAAAAGTGCGGGAAATTGGCCCTACTTAAACCCAAGAAGCAGGAATACATCTCATAACTGGTTGTAGCTTCCCCTTGCAGGCACTATGGCAGTAAGGGGAGAAGGAGTGTGCTTCCAGGCGCAGCGCTGGTGCATCCAGAGTCCAAGGTCATGGCAGGACTCCTAGTTAAAGACCATGCACAGAGACTGCTGCAGGGCCAGTACCAGGGCTCCCAATATAAGGTGGAGGCCTGGGACCATCTCGCCCGTGACCTCACCAGTGCCACTGGCATACCCCGAACTGGTGAGCAGGTTAGGCACCACTATGCCATCCTGAAGCGGTGGAAGGGGGACCTCTTGGAGGAGTGGCTCCAAGAGGCTACTGCAGCAAAGGATGTTCCAGCCGTGTGTAAGTATCACCCCAGTATGTGTGTAATAAGTGCCAGCTCAGGTATATCATCAATAGGTATGGCTAAATATTCCTTTTATGTCCCCCACAGCTGCAGCGGAGTGGGCCGCAAACCATGAGGCCCACATCTGCCACCGGGCGCGGGTGTGACGCGAGGCAGGTCAGTAATACTCATGCTTTTACTGTCACAGGATATAAAAATAAAAGTAGTAGTAAATTAACTGCTAGTATAAAACCTGCATTGTTCAAGGCAAGTACTACATACACTAGAGAATATGGCAGGAAGAGTCGCATACTGTTTGTATGGCAATAAAAGTGTAATATCCTGACAAAACAGGTCTAACTACTGGACTGCATGTGTATATTCTGGTATCATATGGTAATGTAGATTTGCAATCATGCAATAGCACTGTAGTATTAAGCACTGTTACCCACACCATGCACCATAAACTGAATGTGTAGGAATGCCTGTATATGACAGGTGTAATCCCCAGAGGCCATTTAGTACAACTGACAGACACACAGACAGTAAAAAGGGGAAATGCAGACAACAAAAACCGCATAGCACATGCAGCTGAGATGTGAACTGTTGTTTTTTAGCACACACAGCCACGGTTTGAATCCTGCCAGTGGTAGTAGTCTGCATATAGAATCATACCCCACAACTGTACAGATATGTCCAGAATGTCTATTAAAGTGGCCTAAATCTATTGCCTTTTTTTTGACAATAAAACACTCAATATTTATTAAAAAAAAAAAAAAAAAAAACATAAGCACTTTCATTCACAAAGAACTTCTTCAGACCTGGTTGTCACACATACAAAATTCAATTTTCTAGTTTGCTCAAGTCACATGACCCAAAACATTAGCAGTGTTTAAACCCTTTCTTACACAACACTGCTTTAAACTTTTCCATATCATTCATACCTGGATCTGCACCTGTGTTTAGCCTCACTTACCAAGCATATTCTTTCCAGTTTAAATCCACTTCTGCATCCCATCTCTTGTCTGCATTTAAAACTTGGTCAATAACAGTAAAACTAAAAACTACTTTAACTCTGTTATGACAGTTAACAACATGTCTTGCTAGGGCATTAGTTACATCTAGTTTTTCAACTGCCCTCAGATGCTCTATTACCTATCAACCTGTCCCCCTGGGAAATCAGTGGGATGATCCCAGATGTATAGGCAGCAAACAGGAAATACAACTGAATGACACACATCTACGACAACAAACCTGGTACACTAGCAACTCTCCAATACCTAATGTGACTAAGAAGCCACGTATGTCCCGGTTACACCCAATTTGTTAAGCTGTGGTCAGAGTGTGTACAGTAACAGAGTGAAATGTATGTGCATAATAGTAATGTGTAACCTGGTACTGTGTGTGGGAACATTCTGGTAGTGCTAATAAACATTCCTCCCACAGGTCTGATACCAACACTGTGCCCAGAAATACAAGAATGATATGCAGTTGCTCTGAATAATGAGGTATTACACATCACTGTCACCCACACTGTCCTGCAACATATAACTGTCTAGGAATTGTTATACAAGGTCAGAATGCATAAGCACAGGGGATTAATAAGACAGAAAGCAGATTGGAGATATACAGCAATATCAATATAGCAGACACAACTGTGATGGACAGTGTTTAAGATGTAGCAGACACAGCCATGATCTCAATCTTGGGAGTTGAGGTAGACTGCTTACAGATTCATACACCACCACTGTACACGAGGCCAGAATGTCCAGTATATGTGCCCATATCTGCTGCCTGTCCTCCTGGTAAGTCTGTGGGATGATCCCAGATGTGTAGCCAGCAAACAGGGAATACAAGTGATTGGCAACCATGATGAGAACACACCTGTCACTGTAGCAACCCCCAAAACTGTTAGGAGAGTAATATTTACACACCTGTCACTGTAGCAACCCCCAAAACTGTTGGGAGAGTAATATTTCAAGTATGGCCTATCTACACTCCCATGTTGTCAAGCTGTGACTAGAGTGTGTACAGTAACAGAGTGAGATGTATGTGCATAATACTAATGTGTAATCTGGAACTTTGTGTGGCAACAGTTAGGTAGTGCTAACAAACATTGCTCCCACAGGTGCACTGGATACGAACACAGTGTACTGAGAAATACAGACCGATATAACCTGGTACTGTCCACCCTGGTATTGTAAGGGATTGTGAGTGTTGCAGTTTCTCTGAATAATAAAGTATCACTGGTCACTGTCACCCACACTGTGCTACATAATATAACTGTGTAGGAAAGCATGTATATGCGTGTGTCAGGTTACTAAATGTGAAAGAGGGCAATATTCTAGATATGTCCAGGCACACCAGCATGTGGTCAACACATGGACAGAGTCTGTGCAGAAAGAGTTGGATAGCATAGTGCAAAACATCAACCAAGAATCCGGGCGTATGTGTACAAACAGTTAATCAGTGTTAACAAACATTCCCTCCACAGGCATACCAGGAAAGAGGTGTATACTGCAGGTAAAACCAGTTCATGTGTAATGATGAAAACAGCCATATCACTGACCAAAATAAGGCTATAGGATAGTGTAGTAAGAGTTGTAAGGTACAGATAACAGCACTTACTAAGAAAGTAATGTGGACTACAGGAATATACTACTTGTTAATTGACATCTTTCTCTCCCCCCACCTTATCTCCAACAATAATCAATATACCCACCCCAACTGGTATGTACTGACTGATAATGTCCAATTGTTTGATAAATATTTTAATGGTTCCCATGCATGTGCCATACTGAATTATTCCAACATTGTTGACATAGTGCCATCAACATACCTGCATGCTGTTCTTATTGCCACTGTGGTCCCATATATGCATGTGTTTTGTTTGCTATGCAACTGTTCCACAGCTGGTGTCTGGGTTAATGGGAATATCTATGCATGCTGTTATACCTAACCCTGGAATGTGTGGACTATTACTAACGCATATATGATGATGAAATCTAAACACTATAGCACATTTGGGAAGGCCGGTGCCAGCGGACCCACCTATCCCACCTCAGCTGGCCAAGGCATCAGGCACCAGCATGTCTGGGGCCCAACCTCAGACCTCTCTGTCCGTTGGTTCTGCACCACTTTCAGATGGAACCACCTCAGGGGATGGGGCTCACCCCCCCCATGAGTGGTCAAGGACAGGCACATGTCACCCATCACCAGTTCGGGGTCGTGGTGCGTAGAGTGATCAACGAGCAGTTTGGTGATCTTCTATGCCAACTCGAGGGCCACGTGTCGAGATTAGAAAGTCAGCTCAGACCCCAGCACAGCCACCTTCGGGGCTGTGAAGGTGCAGTGGTGACTGTACATGGGTGGGGACCTCAGTCCCACTGTTACCACTCGGGGGCTTGTGGGCTTCTGATATCCCAACAACCCTCCCCATCAAGGTGTTTACCCCCTATATGTGTCATATACCGCCCCTGTATGTGTCTTGTGTGTCTTCTCTGTTAACCTACACAACCTACATCCCCAAATATACCTACGACCCCTTCCCAACATCCCACTCTCACCTGAAAAAAAAAGGGCAATCTGTTCCCACATAAAAATCTTGCCCCATACATAGCTGTCCATTTCACACACATGTCCACTGGACACATGTAATCCGGTCTAATTGGCATCACAACTTATTATTGTTGTCCTCACCCCTCTCCCAGTGGTTTGAGTGTTAAATCTACCTCCAAATTCACTGTATATGCACAGCTGTTGCTGTGGAAGAAATGGGCAGCTATGGACCTTCCCTACACCCTTCCTGCAATCCCAAGCTATTTTCCCTACTGTCTTTCCCTCTGTGTCCCTTTTTCAACACTTTCTTATCAACCCTTTTTTCTTTTCTTTTAAAGAAATTAGCGTTGGGGTAAGCGGGAGTAAGCACTTTTAAGCAGCAGTAAGAGGGTCTAAGCCTGTTTGTGCGGGGGTAAGCACTGCCTACACGATTAAGCAATTTGGAAGCTAACTGAGTATAAGAAACTGTAACCGGAAGTTAGCAGTGCTTACCTCAGCATAAACCCACTAACAACTGCTTTAAAGTGCCTTAATCACTCTGTAATCAACGGCCCGTGTTCTGCCCAGCAAAAAAATAAACAGCCTCTGAAAGGTTCGAACCCAGGACATGCACATTATAGAAAAAGTGATTTACCACTAAGCCATGACAGATATACATAAATGTGTTGTTTTCAGAAACATATTATCCAGCCCAGTCATGCAACAGTACAGAGAAGGTATACCAACATCTAGCTGTATCTATGTATATGTGTGTGTAAATATATTAATATCTAAACAGATACAACATACCTATATATATATATATATATATATATATATATATATATATATATATATATATATATAGATATATATATATATATATATATATATATGTATATATATATTTAGAAATATACACATATATATAAATACATATGAACATATATGCATGCAAATGCCTACATCGACACATATATATGTCTACACCTATATGTCTACATATACACAGCAAGCTACATATATGTAAGCAGATATATATCTATGTAGGTATACACGGACATAGTTTTATATATATATATATATATATATATATATATATATATATATATATATATATATATATATATATATATATATATATATATATATATGTGTGTGTACGCAGATATATATATATATATATATATCCATATAGGTGTATATGGACATACATGTGTAGATACCAATGGGAGATTAATTAAATCATAAATGTCCACATGCACCATTAATGGGGTTGAGAGGCCCCAAACAATATACGTCTTGTACGAATAGGTATACCCACCCCCCCATAGCCAAATACATCCGCCTTGCAATACACTACCACGTGTTGCAGATCCCATGAGCAGGTCCTGACACGACATGGGCACAAGATGTTGACAGTACTACATCCCACCTGTATGATATTAAGATGGTATTGGTAACATATCATGCAGTACAGTCTGACTCCCATAGGAAATGTAAAATGTGGAAGTTATCAACATCCCCAGTATACATATAGACAGACACATATATGCAGATACAGATATACATATACATGCATATATATACAAGTAAGTTACTCATGTAGTAGACGCACACAATATGGAACAGCCACTATGCCTACAGTTAACACCCTAACAACTGGACACTGGATGAACCACCCATACAAATGACATGTTCCCTGCAACATATACCCACAGAGAGATCATAGGATAAAACACCACACACAAGTTTGCAGAAATGGAATACCTTTATTTGTGTACTGTTACAGATGTATATGCCATGTCATATAGCTGTTTAGACACTGACATCCATATAAACAGAGTAATGTAACTGTGAAACAGTTATACTAATACAGTTGTCTGGAAAGGTCCACAACTGTTGCTTTCCAGGCCAAGCCCTACAAATCATACAATAGTAATGACAGACTGGGCCACAGGATACCACACAATAAGCAATAAGTGATGCAGGTGTATAGTACAGCAGCCCCTATCTACACTCTGTACACAGTCACTAGGTGGTACAGACTTCAGTTGGCCAAATGGGATGTAACTGATACATAACAAGGCATAACTGACACCATCACAGGCACACTGGCAAACAGAACAATCTGTATGGCAGGAGGCAGTAGGCCTGCAGTAGCCCACTGTATATCCAGATACCTTACGGCAGCTCACGTCTGATACCCCCACATTTTGTAACAGCCTAGGTTATGTTTGGTGCATCCCCCCCAGACTCAATAATACAGGGCTGTATACCACTGTTACATACACTGGCCTCTGGAGTGCATTTAGGCACACATGTATTGTGTAGGTGAAGCCCACACATATATGTCCCCAGCCCCACCGTATGTATGAGGGATACAATAGCAGTAGACTGCTGGCAGGAATGGCAGCATGGTAAATGTATATGTGAATATGTATCACTATCCACTTATGCGTAGATATATAATGCTCTGTATATGTATATATCTGGGTGTGTATATGCCTATTTATGTACACATACACACCCACCTATATATGCCGATATGTACATGTGTAATTATCTATATAGATATCTTGATAATCATATGTACATATATATTCACCATATGTCCTGAACATGGGGTGTAGCCCTACCTCAGCCCCTGCAGTCCCAACTCCGTAGTGCAAGGGGATTTTGGTATGTATAGTAGGTATATTAGTAGACTATTGCTACTGTAATAGGGATTGTCTTCACAGACATGGTGTGTGGGAGGTCACATCTGCTTTTCACATGTGCGCCATTGGCTACTGACAGACACCCTAAGGACATCATAGTACAGTACCGCTGCAAGCATGTAATGCTCCTGTGGACTATAGCAATGATACTGGCCAACAGATGTGGACATTCTGACACACTTTGCACAGTCCAGAGGTATACACAGAACCCCTTAGTGCAGAACATGTGAAACAAGTCTGACAATATGGATGTTAACAGCCCTGTAGATGGATCTAACACATAACGACTGGTATACATTTGTCCTCATAGGTTATGCATTCACACACCCCTGTTTGTCATGACACATAATAACTGCTGGTACAGAGGTGCCATGGCCACATACTACCCATTAGATATTGACATAGATCTGTACAGCATCCCACCGCTCCGTCTGACATACATGACTATTAAGGGAGGCCCGGCAGCAGTACATCTGGCAAGTATCTGCACATTACATTACAATGGGTAAGTACACTAAACTGCTAAGCATGTAACAAAGCACTGTGCAGGCTACAGGCAGACTGGCTCAACACTGGCCTACATCTCCTATGGGGGAATGCACATGTACTTGCATATATAGCAGGTTCTACAGGCATGTCACATCACAGGATAAGATACACCTGTGTGGAAGTGCATAAGCACAACCAATGTGAACACAGCCACAGCCACATATGGTAAGATAGCATAATATTACAGTATATGGACTATCTGTTCAACACCATCCTCATATGTGCCACTCACACACTAACCCTACATATACTGGGCCACTACACAGTGTGGTCTGATGCCTGTCTGTGGTATGGGACATGTGTGTGTATGGCCCTACAAACATGTAAGCCAATACGGTAACATACAGTGGAGCAGCATGTAACATCAGATAGGACAGGACCTAGAATGATGACATCTACCACAGTTTGTGCACAGGCCAAGGTACATATTGATAATACACACATTGCTGACATTCACCATAAGTACACAGACCTCAGTACTGTACAAACAACCACAGAATGTCCCAGTTATGTCATCAAATATAACCCCTACTGTACTTATGTGTAGCAGTCTGATATTTCGCTGTCTTGTTATCAGATATGATGACACTAATTATGGTGTATAGCACATATGCACCTCTTAATGCATGACAGATGTACAAAGGTTGACAGAGTTGTGGCTGAAAGCACATGCACAGGGCCAAAATTGACATGTTGCTGTGATAACATCTTACGTTTACTGCTGTAACAGGGTTTGTCACAACATATGTCCTATGAGGGATATGAAGTCAGTAACTGTCCCGGCTTTTAACATTTACAGACTGCAATCCTCACACTACCTTTTGCAGTTCACAGATACATGCTCTCTGGGTAACATATGAAACCAAAGGCACCACACACTGCCCAGTCTGCAGATGAAGCTACAGATGGGGAGTCGTCATAAACATAGAACTGACATGACAGGTATTAATACATGTAGGACAGCCATATCCGCACACACCCTGTTAAACCAATATTACTCCAAATGCAGTATAGCATCACTTACAGTCAGTAGTCAGGTCAGGCACATCCCCCTCCTGTGTGCTGGCCTGTTTCCACAGTGTATGTTGTCAGAGGTAAATCCCCAATCCATCTGAGATCCTGTTTGCCAAACAACAGATCGAGTTCCCGCTCACAGTGAATGGAAAGGCCCAACACCAACATGATGTTCTTAGATATTGGAGTGTGTTTCCATGCAATTGGCTATGGGAATGTTACCACAGCTGTTCCACATGCAATCAGCTAGGGAAGGGCTGCAATTTGTGCAGAGGCCATCAGCTGATCACGAGCATCCCTTAAAATGCATATGCTGCTGCCTAAGCAAAGCAGGTGTAGGTCTCCACATCCACCAGTGAGGGAGTGAAAGAGGCAGACAAAGGCAATGACATGTCAGGGAGGGGTGGGAGAGTAAAACTTAAGCATGCTTGTGTCACACACCTACCAGCACAGGGTATCAACCCCCTGACGACTATGTAGTGCTATTACAGTCCTATGCAGTTAATGGATACGTCACATAGGTCACCTGTTGTAGAGTTCTCAGATCATATATGTGATGGTGAGTGACATCTGCAACAGGAATATGGTAACTTTATGGTAGATGAAGTACACGTGCCTGTCCACATGAACAGGTGCCAGCGTCAACACAGCCACACTCTCACAGGTACGCACACACATTGACACACTTGGCAGGACCAGGGATACAGCTCATCACTAGTGAGATTTCCACAACACATTACCGTGCAGGTATCACATGCACCACACAGGTCATAAGGATGTTATAAGGGCAAAGGGTATGGGGAGGTGTCTGACATCAGACAGCATGCTTCAGTATGCCACCGAGGGTTGTAGTGAGTGTGGATGTGATCATAAGCATCATACAACACACACATAGACACACAGGGTGCCAGTACTGACACGCATGTGTGCATTTCAGCAGGGGTATGTGGTGGTTGACTGTGTCAGATGGCTATACAAGGCTAGATGATGGGTATACCTTGGCATCAGGCCACATGACAGTGGTCTGCATTGTGGCTCAGTGCTGTGGTTTCAGCATTTGCCCACACAGGTGGGTACTGTATCCACCATCCAGTCACCTGGGTGACTATCGCCTGTGGCCAATGCTGTGCATCGCTTGCCATGTATGTGTTCCTTAGTCCATCACATGGACAGTATCTGGGATGTGCACACCTCCCACATGCATGTACAGTGACATGTGGAACTGTACCTGGGGTGTCGGGTCCATGTTGTGTACACAGATTATCATCAGATATGCCAGTCTTGGCCACCTGTGGCAGGAACTGGTAATGGACAGCAGGTTAACCCTGCACCTACATTGATAGCATGCTAACAGCATTCCCTGGTGTCAGTGGCATCTGTCCATACAGGGCATGTTTTCAGGCATGGTATGTCCTTTGTGGGTCACATGTGATGGCACCACAGGTGTTGCAGGTGTCCAGTGGGGAACATGGGGAAGGTGCACTGTCTGCATGTATGTGCCTATTGAACAGATGGACAGAGTTCCATGCCCTCTGTAGGTCACTCCAGTCACCCCATAGTTACTATCAGTGGCCAATATGCAGTGTACTACACACATGTTGGCTATTGCCTTGGCATGTGTGTGTGTATGAGACATGGATTAAGAGTGTGCTCTGGGTAATACTGGGGTTAACAGTGATTGCCTGGCCTTGATGTCACATGTGTGGGCATGGATTTTCACTATTTCACATCTGTTATCCCTGTACAGTGGGCATTGTGATATATACTAGGGCCATCATATAAGAAATTTGTAAACCCCACTCCACATTTGGCCCAGGTGTCACACACTCACACCCACCTCCACACAGGATACGAGTTACACACACACACACACACACACACACACACACACACACACACACACACACACACACCTGTCATGTCTGGGAGTAGAATCCCTACCTAACTAGTTTATTACACTACAGCTCCATGCAGTTATAGTACGCACCACGGAAATTACTGGAGTACTCCTTTCCCAAAGGTGTATATCACATTGGATGATATCTGCAGGATTGCCAAAGTAGGACATTCGAATTGTAGTGAGTGTGGCTAGGCTAAAATGCATTGTTCCCTACACAGACAGTGACACACACACAAAACATCCACAACTGACATGTGTGGGTATAGAACCCCTAACAGAGTTCTGTATCACACTATAGCATAGGGCTGTTATAGGATGCACCATGGGGATTACTGGAGATCTCTTTCCCCAAAGGTGTATTTCACAATGAATGACATCCGCAGGATTGCCAAAGTAGGGCATTTGAAATGTACTGATTGTGACTAGCCTAAAATGCATTGCTCCCTACACAGACATTGCAACACACACAAAACATCCACAACAAACATGTGTGGGTAAAGAACCCCCAATAGACATCTATAACAAACTACAGCATGGAGCTGTTATAGGACGCACCATGGGGATTACTGGAGAACTCCTTCCCCAAAGGTGTATTTCACAATGAATGACATCAGCAGGATTGCCAAAGTAGGGCATTTGACATGTACTGAGTGTGACTAGCCTAAAATGCATTGCTCCCTACACAGACACTGCAACACACACAAAACATCCACAACCGACATGTGTGGGTATAGAACCCCTAACACAGGTCTATATCACACTACAGCAGTACGCAATTACAGCACACCCTACATCCTTCCCCAGGTGTATTTTTAGGTGGATGACATCATCAGCCTTGCCAAAGTAGGGCATACAAATTGTATGGAGTGTGACTACCCTAAAAAGCATTGCTCTCTACAAAGACAGACACACACACACACACACACACACACACACACACACACACACACACACACACACACACACACACACACTTGCCAAGTCTGGGATTAGAACACTTACCTAACTAATTTATCATACTACAGCAGTACACAGTTATGGCACGTGCTATGTTGATTACTGGGCTAAAACCTCCCCAGAGGTGTATTTCTAGGTGGATGACATCAGTAGCCTTACCAAAGTAGAGCATTTCAATTGTAGGGAGTGTGACTACCCTAAAAACATTGCTCTCTACACAGACAGAGTCAGGCAGACACACATACAAACACACACAGTTGCCAAGGTTGGAGTTAGAACTCCTGTCTAACTATTTTATCACACTATAGCAGTACAAAATTATGGCATGCACTATGGAGATTACTGGGATACAAACATTACCAGAGATGTTTTTCTAAGTGGATGACATCAGCAGCCTTACCAAAGTAGAGCATTTAAATTGTAGGGGGTGTGACTACCCTAAAAAGCATTGCTTTCTACACACACACTTGCTAAGGCTGGGGTTAGAACTCACACACACACATGCTTGTCAAGGCTGGGGTTAGAACACCTACCTATTTTATCACACTACACAAGTACACAGTTATGGCACATGCTACGGAGATTACTGGGATACAACCTTCCCAGAGATGTATTTCTAGGTGTATGACATCAGCAGCCATACCAAAGTAGAGCATTTATATTGTAGGGGGTGTGACCACCCTAAAAAGGCATTGCTCTCTACACAGACAGAGATGGACAGACACACACACACAAACCCTACACACATGCACAGTTGCCAATGATGGGGTTAGAACTCTTACCTAACTAGTTTATCACACTACAACAGTACACAGTTATGGGACACACCACAGAGATTACTGGGCTAAAACCCTCCCAAAGGTGTATTTCAGAGTGGATGACCTCAGCATGCTTGTCATAGTGGGGCTATGGGGAGGGCAGTGTGTGTGCATGTTCCATAACCCATTCATCTAGGGGTTGACACACCACATGCGGGCACAATCTGGGTCATATTTCACAGGTACGTGTATACAGCTGCTAGATGACTACTTCCTTGAACAGTCATGTTGCACAGCTGGCACGTGCACCACATACTCTGTAATGCTGACAGATACCAGTAGCTAGTATCTGCAGTGAGTGACATCTGACCCTCATGTGGTTGTGGCCCTTTGGCTGTGTGCTGGGTCGGACAGGCCTGGATGGCTCTTTGTCAAAGTCACCCTCTTCCACACATTTATGTACATTTACCTTTGGCTTATTATAGTGAGTTTCCGTACATATATGCCTGTATTCCCATCCACTGTGTGTGCAAAGCATGAGTGGTGCATACTGAGGAGTGTCTCCACTAACATCTGCGGCTGCCAGATATGTCTGGTCCACTGGTGTTTGCCGACATGGCCTTCTTGTGTTTAAGTCTGTGAGCATGCCCAGTATGACCTTTCAGTATTTTGTTGACTGACATTGCCTTCATTTCTCTAAGTGTGTGGGCATGCCCAGTATGGCCATCTGTAATGAATGTGTGGATCGCGTCCAGGTAGTTTGTACTGCAATACTGACCTTTGTGTTGTACACCTACAGGTAGCATGCTGTCTCTGCAGGGTATCCTTTGATCATTTGGCATTGACTGTTACTACATTTCTGCATAGGATGGAGGGGGGCACACTTGACTATTTCTACATTTCTACACAGGATTGGGGGGGGGCACACCTGACTGTTACTATATTTCTACGTAGGATGGGGGGGCACACCTGACTATTTCTACATTTCTACACAGGATGGGGGGGGTGCACATCTGACTGTTACTACATTTCTACGTAGGATGGGGGGCACACCTGACTATTTCTACGTTTCTGCACAGGATTGAGGTGGGGCACACCTGACTGTGTCTACATTTCTGCGTAGGATGGGGGGCACACCTGACATTTGTACACATTTGCTAGGACTGTACTGATATGTCGGGTACTCCAATTCAGTCTGTAGTCTTACCTCTCGTGCTGACTAGAGGCACACCAGTGTACTACGGATCTTAGCTTTTAATTACCTACATATTAGTTTCTGACTTCCTACCCTTCAGAAGTGACATCCCACTGCCTGACCTGCTGTAGTCTGTCTGTGTAGGCCTGGGGGGGAGGTTACCCATAGGCCTCATTCAGAGGCCATAGCACAGCCTTTTTTTTGTGTTTGTCTACACCTGTCCTGCTGGCTGTGACTGTTGTTGGGTATGTGAACCCCCCCCGACTGGCATGTGTGAGTCACTTACCTTGTGGGTGTCCCAGTATTGAGGGTGGTGCTGCAGGGCTGCCTTTGTCGGATGCACATAGTACACTCCCTACACATGGTTAAGCACAGGTAATGTAATGTTTGGCATCCCTTTTACTGTATGTGAGAGTCAGAGAGAGGTGTTATTCCCTGGGTCTCTCCTGTGTCAGTGTATGTGCTATGCTTTGTCTCTTTGCCAAGGCCAGGGCATACTGGGCACGTCTCCTTCTGCCTACTGGGGCAGGCTCAGGTTGTTCCTCCTCCGAGTCACTCTGTGCCTGTGCAGGCCTTGGCAATGGTGGGGGGCTGTGTGGCCTTGCCCCCTGCTGTTCCCGGTGCAGCTGTTTCTGCTGGATCATATTGTGTAGCATGGCATATACAAGGATAATTTGGGTACATGTACCTGGTGAGTACTGCAAGGCTCCACGGGATGTGTCCAGGCATCGGAACCGTGACTTGAGCATCCCAAACACACACTCTACTATAATTCTGGTCTGTGCGTGTGCCTCATTATGGAGTTCTTGTTCAGGTGTGTGTGCATTTCTGATGGCTGTCATCAGCCACGGCTCCACTGCGTATCCAGCATCCCCCACTAGGTAACCGTCAGGGATGTCCCCATTGACAAATCTCTGGTACAGCTGTGTCAGATGCCAGATGTGGGAATCGTGATAGCTTCCAGGGCAGCCAGCACACACATTCATTATTATGCCCTGGGCATCGCACACAACCTGGAAGTTGATGGAGGGAAAGCCCTTGCGGTTGATGCAGACCCTACCCCGCTCACCGGGTGGTGCTCTGATGTGCACGTGCGTGCAGTCTATAGCACCCACTACCTCAGAGTATTCTGCTATTTGGTGGAACAGTTGCATATTGCTGGCCAACGCCTCATGGGTGTTGGGGAAATATACGTGCTCACCGATGTGCTGACATGGCATCCAGGAACTGGTGGAGTACCCTGGATGCTGATGCCTATGAAATCCCCATCATATCCCCAGTTGGCCTTTGGATGGTACCTGTAGCTAGTATTCATAGGCCTACACATACCTTGGTATCCACTGGGATGGGTTCCCCAATGTTAGTTCCGTGTGTCAGGCGTGGCCGACACAGCTCAACATTTGCTGTAGGAGGTCCCTGTCCACCCTATAGTGCTCAACTATCTCCAGCTCATGTAGCCCTTGGTAGGTTACCCTGGGTCTGTACACTCTTCTCTGTCTCCTCACTGTGGGTTGGTCGACAGCATTCACAGCCTCACCACCCTCAGCTTCTTCCACAAGTTGTATGATAGCTATTACAACCCCTATCATTTTGCTGTTGTGAGTGTTAAAAGTTCCCCACTTGTTTACACCGGTGGTGTAGAGTGTGGGAAAAACTAGAGGGGAAGGTGTTTGCATATTTTATAGTAGTGTTCTGGGCTGGGCTGGTCTGCTACCTATGTAATTGGCTGATTCTGATACATTTCACCTGCCAGCTAAGCTAGTTCTCCTTGATTACCTTCCTACTGCTGTCTTCCCTTCCCATTGCCTTCCTGTTTAAGCCCGGGTGCGCAATGTGCAGAGTGCTCAAATGTGCACAGTGCTGCTATTTCCTGGCTTAACTTCTTTTTTCTTCCTGTAAAACCCGGTGCACAGTGCGCACACCTGCTTAGGCTTTGTAAAGAGTGCTAGGCAGGTTTAGACACATCCCCTAGCTTAGCTGTGCTAAGCTAGGAGCAAACCCAAGCCACAGGGCTCCAATCCACTTACAGTATGCCTGACACCCCCCATGATGTCACCTAACTCCTAGGCTTGCACCAAGCTATTCCTACTCTTACACTGTTGGGACCTGACTCACATGCTGGGGAAAACTGGGATTCACTATCCTTCCCCTCATTTGCATAGGATTGCCTGCTAATGCATAGTTACATGTCTCACACTGAGCCCCCCCCCCCCCCCTTAGCAACTACTACTCACTGGCCATGTTGTCTTCTGCCTGCCATTGACTTGCATGGCAGAATAGTGACTTTAGTTAGAATGCTTAATTTAGGTTCATTTTGTTATTTTCCCCCAATCCCGTTTGTGCACCGCTGCCCAACTCTTAAACAGCCGAGATCGGCTAAAAAAAAATAAAAGTTGATTTTTGTGGGGTTTTTTACTGTTTGTAATGCCAATGGCCTTATACTTTTGCCATTGGCATGCTTACTACATGATATGCAGCCTTTATTTGGAGCTGTCATAGCTCTGTTTTGGATTTTACAGAAATGTACTCGGTTACTGAGTACATTTCTGCAGATAGCACTAGTCCTGCACGGATGGTTGCAAGCTTCCTGGATTGCAAAATCACCTCATTTGCATAGATTTCTCCTGCAAATGGGGTGATTTGCATTGCATACAAGGGTGCAGGAGCGCTCGTGCATGCCCCTGCAGGCTGTTCCTGTATCGCACAACAGACATATTGACTGCTTGAGCTCCTGCACCGATCTTGCATGCCGTGCAAGCTATAGAGAATCTAGGGGAAAGTCTAAAGTGCAGAATTTATGAACATTGTTCTGACACAAAGAAAAACAGTGGTAATGCTTTTATACAATCTCTCTATGCAATACATCAATTTTAAAATGTGTTTGCTTTTCATTATTGACAAGATTAATGTAAAGGAAAGAAGTGGTTCATAGAAGGAATTTCTTGAATACATGGAGTTGTAATGGAAAATTAGATTGAATGTTACTGTGATTCCAGGCATTAATGATCACATGGGTTTGATTTTACTGTCAAATTACACACTTATCAAGTGAGTTAATTGAGTTATGTATGAGCAATGAGTAGTAGCCATAGCTGGCCTTAGGTAGTCCAACTAAGCAGCTGCCTAGGGTGCCACTCTAACAGGGGTGCTTTCAAGGCATTTATTTGTTTTTTTTTTTTTTGTTTGTTTTGTAGTAAAGTAATGGTTTCTTTAAAATATGCTGAACAAATACAGGAAAAAAACTAAAGAGTAAGAACAACTGTGAGAAAAAGGAAGAAAAAAGTAATATGGATGGTGTAGGTAGACCAGGATGGGGGCAGTGGATGGTGTGGGGGTTGCTGTAGAGCTGTTTTGCCTAGGGCACCAGCTGACTAAAGGCCATCCCTGGTAGTAGCTGTATGTTTAGTATAAAATGTTTTTAAACTGGAGTTTTTTTTATGTCTGGTGTTTTTTTGTTTGTTATACAGTAATTAACTTATTTAAATTAATGTTGTATTACTGGTCAAGGCCGATCATGTGACTTTTTTATATAAATTGAGTATTCATTCTAAACATTTGATGGTTAGCTCTGATTCTAATGGTCCCATTTCAGGCTCAGCACAGCAGCATTGTCTTGTTAAGTCCCTTTCTTAGGGTGACCCAAGTGACACACTAGGCAAACGGAGCCTGTGGAAATCAAACCCAGGACTGCTGCAACATTTTAGTTATAAAATAAAAATAATTGTGAAACTGTTGTCATTCCAAAGAAAATAAAGAAAAAGTAAAACTCCATTGACAAAAAAATTTAAATCTACAAAAAGTTAAGACACTCTTACAACTTAGTAGATTTTGTGCATGTCTCAGTTTATTAGACAAAACAGGTATAAGATATTTTAAATATACCATTTTGATACCATATTTGCCATACAAAGAACCAGTGATGTGAATTTTACCAGTGATGTGATTTTTCTTTACTGTTATTATTATTATTATTATTATTCAAACAGCTGGAGATAGTGGAGCACTATAAGGTGGACAGGGACCTCCTACAGCAAATTGTTGAGCTGTGCTGGCCATGCCTAACACACAGAACTGACAGAGGGGAACCCATCCCAGTGGATACCAAGATATGTGTAGGCCTAAGAATACTAGCCACAGGTACCTTCCAAAGGCCAGCTGTGGATATCATGGGGATCTCACAGGCATCAACATCCAGGGTACTCCACCAGTTCCTGGATGCCATGTCAGCACATGCCGGTGAGCACGTATATTTTCTCAACACCCGTGAGGTGTTGGCCAGCAATATGCATCTCTTCCACCAAATAGCAGAACACCCTGGGGTAGTGGGTCCTATAGACTGCATGCACATACTCATCAAAGTACTACCCGGTGAGCAGGATAGGGTCTACATCAACTGCAAAGGCTTCCTCTCCATCAACTGCCCAGGGCATTATGATGAATGTGTGTGCTGGCTGCCGTGGAAGCTATCACGACTCCCACATCTGGCATCTGACACAGCTGTACCAGAGATTTACCAATGGGAACATCCCATACGGTCACCTAGTGGGGGATGCTGGTTACGCACTAGAGCTGTGGCTGATGACACCCATCAGAAATGCATACACACCCGAACAAGAACTCCATAATGAGGGACACGCACTGACCAAAATTAAAATAGAGTGCGTGTTTGGGATGCTCAAGTCACGGTTCCAGTGCTTGGACACATCCGGTTGAGCCTTGAATACTCACCAGCTACATGCACTCAAAGTCTGCATGTCCTCCATGCGTTTGTGTGGGTTTCATCCAGGTGCTCCGGTTTCCTCCCACGTTACAAAGACATATGTCTGGAGTATTTCTCCCTGGGCCACCGCTGAAAATAACAAATGTTAAATAAATAAATAAATTGTCATTGTATGTGCATTGCTACACAATATGATCCTGCAGAAACAGCTGCAGCAGGAACAGCATGGGGAGGGCCACACAGCCCCCCCATTGCCAAGGCTTGCACAGGCACAGAGTGACTTGGAGGAGGAACAACCTGAGCCTGCCCCAGTAGGCAGAAGGAGGCGTGCCCAGTATGCCCTGGCCTTGGCAAAGAGGCAACGCATAGCACATACACTGACACAGGAGGGACCCAGGGAATGACACCTCTCTCTGACTCGCACATACAGTAAAAGGGATGCCAAACATGACACTACCTGTGCTCAACCATGTATAGGGAGTTTACTATGTGCATCCAACATCGGCAGCCCTCCAGCACCATCCTCAATACTGGCACAGCCACAAGGTAAGTCACTCTTCCTACCAATTGCCGAATGGAGTAGTATGTGTTGTTACTTGTATCTATGGTATGGATGTGAGCATGCAAATGGAATTGGGTGGCTGAATGGGATGCCAGCAGATAGTAGACACCTATAGTGGCAGCATGAAATCTGTAACAAATACTGGTGTCACCATAGTAGCCAGTACTATACATGGTGACGAAACCCAATGCAGGAAATGTGCTGGGCCACATGTGTGTCCATTTGACACATACATGCCAGTCAGGGAGGCTCACATACCCAACAACAGTCTCAGCCAGCAGGACAGGTGTAGACAAACACAAGCAAAGGCTGTGCTAAGGCCTCTGATTGATGACTATAGGTAACCCCCCCAGGCCTACACAGACCAACAGGTCAGGCAGTGGGATGTTAGTTCTAAAGGGTAAGAAGTCAGAAACTGAAATTTAGGTTCATCGAACCTAAGACCTGTAGTACACTGATATGCCTCTAGTCAGCATGATAGAAATGGAGTACCTGACATATCAGTACAGTCATAGAAAATGTGTACAAGTGTCAGGTGTGCCCCCCCAGTCCTATGTACAAATGTAGTAACAGTCTGATGTGCCCCCAAACCAATGTACACACATAGTAACAGTCAGGTGCGTCCCCCCAATCCTATGTAGAAATGTAGTAATGGTCTAGTGTGCCCCCCAATCCAATGTAGACATGTAGTAACAGTCAGGTGTGCCCCCCCCAATCCTATGTAGAAATGTGGTAACAGTCAGGTGTGCCCCCCAATCCGATGTAGAAATGTAGTAACAATCAGGTGTGCCCCCCAATCCTATGTAGAAATGTAGTAAGTCAGGTGTGCCCTCCCATTCCTATGTAGACACGTAGTAACACACAGGTGTGCTCCCCAAATCCTATGTAGAAATGTAGTAACAGTCAGGTGTGCCCCCCATTCCTATGTAGACATGTAGTAACACACAGGTGTGCCCCCCAACACGTAGTAACACACAGGTGTGCCCCCCCAATTCTATGTAGAAATGTATTAACATGTATGTGTAGGTATAATAACAGTGGAGCACAGATTACCTGAGCTGGCCAAGGTACCAGGATAGATTGTAGCATGTGTACAATATGCAGGTCTGCGTGTGTTAGGCTGGTGTGTGTTGCATATTGTATGAGAGTGGTCAGTATGTATGCATGGTGAGGTTTGTCCTGGTGGCCATTGCCCAGTACTGCCGATGACAGGGCCAAGTCCTCACAACTGCAGTGCCAAACACAATGCTTCCCAGTATAACACATTCTAGCAATAAGCCACTGTAAATGTTTGGAAGTAATATGTGTCACCATTTGAAAGATGGACATGGCATGACTGTTGGTCCAGGTACACAAGCAGTACACAGGGGGATGTACTCCAGGCAGACAGTGTATAATATGTAACTGTCAAATGGACACACCCTTGGAACTGTACATACAGGTTTGCAGCACATTATCTGGGGTTGTAGTAGGGAATACCGATATTGTCTGGGCAAACACTGGCAGACCACAAAGGTCATAGGAATGATGTATTGAGAAACAACTGATGTAACTGCACAAGCCAGCATAAGTGGAATGACCCATGCATATCTGTGAATCAGATGCAAGTAGTGTCCATAGCACACATGCACCCATCTCACCCAACCATCACCCACAGGTACCTCTCCGGTCATATCCCTGCTGTTGGGAATGAGTACAATATGACCCCCACCTGTGTATGGCAATAGCGAAAGAATGTAGCATGCAGAGCAGGTGTCCCATGCAGGTGTGTCCCTAGCTGTAAGCAGCACCCTGCCAGTATCCACACCACTGGATCAATACTGACAGAAAGTATTGGCATGAACACCTAGCACACCTACCCTGTCATCCCAGGGGAATACACTGTATTGCAGTCTGGGACTGTAGGACTGACAGAATGCAACAAGCTGCTACAGCTGGCCTGCATCACTACCAAATGGCCTATAGTCCTCTGCCAAAAGCCTGTGTCTCACTCGTACTGCCAATGTATGTTATGTCATGGATTCACAAATAACAACATAACACAGTCCACAGAACCCATATGCAAGGCCATGTGGACAAATCACAGTAACATGTCCACCATGTCCTATTGCATGAACTGTGGACCAACACTAATTTACTGCTGTGATGAGGTGAGAACTATAGGGAAAATATCAGAGAATGTTTGCATAATGTATGGAAGAGGATAGAATAATGGGGGGGGGAGAGCATGGGCGTCATGGAGTGTGTGAAGTCTGAAACTCAGCTGTGTGCACATACTATCCCTGGCTGCAAACACAAGAATGGGTGGCTACAAACCTGCTCGTAAACCACAATGTGTAGGGGTAATGTCCAGAATTATGACCCTCTACCTCTGGGTAACCTGTGTGAATCTGTACAGCTGTGAGGTATTGTCACAACAAGATATGGCCATACTGTCATGTCGGTGGATGTACAAGTATGGGCTCCTCTGCCACCACTGTACCAAGGTGCTGAACCAGTTACACAGACCCAGCAGCAAGTGTCTGCAGCTCCCCCTCCAGAATGGCATGAGTGTGCAAGAAAATGTAGCCGTTTGACCACAATACTGGACACAGCTGCATTCACCCTGTGTTTCCCAGGACATCACTGCAAGCAAATATGTCTATTTGACAGTATTTGATGATATAAAACATCACAGTGTATAAAGTACAGTTTTGTACCTACCATAAATGTAGATGTTCGAAGAGCCACATTGCTGCAGTCCTTACATATGGGTAGTCCGCTGTCCTCGGTCGGCCCAAATACCAAAGTATTAGGCTGACGTCGGTCATGGGCGCTCAGATCTGACATCAGAGCGTCAGGGTATAAAAGCGCATGACCGACGTCATATCCTCAGTCTTTTCTTGCCCCAGATGTCAGAAGGCCCTAAAAAGAAAGGCCACAGCCCAAAAACAGGATACCTCCCAAAAACATGCCCAACAACAACCATCACCCAAACCATATAACCATGCCAAACTACAGAGGGAAGGAGGAGGGTATTGGACTGCAGCAATGTGGATCTTCGAACATCTACATTTATGGTAGGTACAAAACTGTACTATGTTCTTCATCTCACATTGCTGCAGTCCTTACATATGGGTAGAATCCCAAAGCAGAGGTAAAGGGAGGATGGCAAAATCATAAAGCATTAGGGGCTGCTAAAATGCCCTGTAATATTGCAGTGGCAAATCCAGCCCTAGACTTAGAATAAAGAGGAAGGTGGTAATGCTTGGAAAAAGTATGTACTGAACTCCAAGTGGCTGCTTCCAAAATATCTTTTATAGCTACCCCCCTTAGAAAGGCAGTAGAAGTGGCAGTAGCTCTAGTGGAATGAGGTCTGATTCCAGCCGGAATCTCTTTACCATGATGGGAATAACAGAAAGAAACACAAAACCCAATCCATTTAGAAATAGTTTGTTTTGAAACAGGTTTTCCCTGAGAACCCAAAGCAAAAGAAACAAACAACTGCTGAGACTGCCTGAACCCCTTGGTTCTGCTCAAATAATAATGTAACTGCCTGTGAATATCCAAAGTATGCAAAATCTTCTCCCTTTATTTTGGGGTTTGCATAAAAGTAGGCAAATTAATAGTTTGGTTCAAGGCCACACTAGAAACCACTTTAGGCATAAAGGAAGGATTAGTACAAAGATACCCTATCCTTATGAAAAATCAGGAAAGGTTCCACTGCCATAAGGGCCTGTAATTCAGAAACCCTTCTTGCAGAGGTAATGGCCAACAAAAAAGCAGTCTTCCATGATAAATACTTTAACTCGGCAGTAGCTGCAGGCTCAAAAGGTTGTAGAGTAAGCTTTTCCAACACAAAATTGAGATCCCAAGCAGAAGTAGGAGCTCTACGTGGGGGTCTTATGTTCTTTGCCCCTCTAAGAAATTGCTTAAACAAAGGATGGGAAAATAAAGGAGGGTCACAGTCATAGTGAGCAGAAATGGCTGCAGCATGAACCTTTATCGAGGAGAAAGACAAACCCTTGTCCAATAACTCAGTAAGATATTGAAGAGAAACACTTAAATCAGGCTTGGAAACATCAAAGTCCTTCGCTTTGCTCCAAAGAAAAAATCTCCTCCATTTATCAGCGTAAACTTTCCTTGTACTAGGCCTTCTGGCCTCCAAAATAACATCCAAAACTTGTTGTGGAAGCTGAGACCCTCCAGGGTCTAAAACAGAATATGCCAGGCTGTGAGATGCAGAGACTGAATCTTGACATTGAGGAAGTGATTGCCCTCCTGAGACAAAAGATGCGGAATCAAAGGCAGAGGCCATGGAGGCTCCCGTACCAAACTCCTCAGTAGTGGGTACCAGTGCTGTCAAGGCCAATCCGGCGCTATCAGAATCATGGATGGCTTGTCTATTCTGGCCTTCAGGAGTACCTTGGGAATGAGAGGCAGAGGTGGAAAGGCATAGACATGAAGATTTCTCCAACTGAATGATAGAGCATCCACCTTCCAAGCTGTGGGATGAAACATTTTTGTGCAAAACTTTGGCAACTGGTAATTTAGTGGAGAAGCGAACAGATCTATGTCTGGAGCCCCCCATAACACTGTCAACCTTTGAAACACATGAGGATCCAGTTTCCACTTGTGAGGATCCACAACTTGTCTGCTCAACACATCCGCTAAGGAGTTCTGTGCTCCTGGTAGAAACCTTGCCTGAAGATTGAGGTGTAAACTGAGAGCAGTCTCCCACAAAATCATCGCTTGCCTGCAAAGAGGGTACGAATGGGTTCCCCCTTGCTTGTTGATGTACCACATGACAGTAGTGTTGTCTGTTTGAATCAACACCTGTCCTGGGTGAAGTAAATCCTTGAAAGCCATCAATGCAAATTGGACTGCTAACATCTCCTTCAAGTTGATATGCAAATGTTGAAGTCTGACAGGCCACGTGTCTTGCACCCATTTTCCATTGAGGTGTGCTCCCAAGCCTTGTCCGAGGCATCTGTCGTTAGAATCTGACTCGCCTCTGGTCGGGTCACAGATAGTCCCTTGTTTAGGTGACATTCCTGAGCCCACCACAAAAATTCTTTCTGAATGCAAGGTATTATCTGAATGACAGTGTCTAGATCTTGGCAGTGTTGTGTCCATACATTTTGAGATACCATTGAAGCTTCCTCATATGCAGTTTGGCATTGGGAAGCACCAGAATACAAGATGCCATGAACCCCAAGGCTTGAAGGACTGTCCTTGCAGTCAGCCTGGACTGTAGAGACATTTGATGGAAATAAAGAGAAAGGCTTCTTTGTTTGTCCGGGGTCAAAAGGCCATCTGGGAAGCTGTATTCAGTCTCACACCCAGAAAGCACCTGTCCTGAGAGGGTACTAGACTGGACTTTGTTTCGTTCACAGAATACCCTAGGCATCTTAACACTACCATCACATACTGTAGATGATGCAGAAGTTCGTCTTTGTGTTGTGCAATAATCAGGCAATCGTCCAAATAAGGATAAATCTGTATTCCTCTTAACCTGAAAAGGCTATCACTGGAGCCAGAACCTTTGTGAACACTCTGGGCGCAGTAGATAAGCCAAAGGGCAATGCAGAGAACTGATAATGTAAATTTCCAGCCCGAAAACGCAGGTACCTCCTGCAACTGGGCCTGATAGGAACATGAAGATAAGCCTCTTTGAGATCCAGAGTTACCATCCAGTGATCTTTTCCCAACAGAGGTAAAAGCTGTTGTAACGTCAGCATTTTGAACTTTGGAATGTCCAGATAAGTGTTGAGGATGGATAAATCCAAAATTGGTCTCCACGTGTTCCCTTTCTTTGGTACTAGAAACAGGCGAGAATAAAATCCTAGTCCCACTTCTGACAGAGGAACTGGCTGTATAGCTCCTATTTGAAGAAGTAAAGAAATCTGCTTGTGAGCCTCTATCCTTTGCCGAGGAGGAACGTCTGGCATGCCTTTGAAAGGAGGCAATGTATGGAAATAGAACTTGTAGCCTCGGTTTATAATGTCCAATACCCATTTGTCCTGGGTGACTAAAAGCCAGTTTTGCTTGAAGAGTGCTAACTTTCCTCCCAAAGGAGCTGCCAGGGAAGAAGAATCTGTTAGCTGAAAATGCAGGTCATTGGGCCTGTTTACGAAAGGACTGGCCCTGCCCTCACCTGCAGATTGTGCAGGTGAACTCCAAGTTCTAGGCCTGAATGTACTGTGAGCTCTGCCCCTGCCACGTCTAGATCTACCCCTAGACTGAGAATCAGAAGAAGGGTAGGTCCACCCCTTAGTAGGCCAATTTCTACTAAACTTTGGAGGTTGCACCTGCAAAAAATCTTTAACAGTCTGCATGGACTTAGCCTTGTCTTCCATTTTCTTCAAAACCGACTCCACAGGGGGACCAAACAAAACTTCAGACTGTAAAGGGGCATCAAGAATTCTAGTTTTAACATGCTCGGACAAATTCTGATCCTTAAGCCAGGCGTGCCTACGAAGAACTGAACCAGTAGCCGCCACCCTAGAAGAGGCCTGTACAGCATCAAAACCACACTGCAAAGAATGCCTACCCACCTGTTCAGAGACATGTACTAAATCCTGCAATTCTTTACACTCTATGCCCTCTGCCAAAGCATCCACTTTAGATTTTAGCTGAGAAAGGAGGAAATTCTGATATTTCAACATACATACACCTTCTTACCCCATCTAACCAAAGCTCTAGCTTCCTTATCTAGAGGAACCGGATTCTTTACAACAGAAGCTCTAACACCCTTAGGCCCCTGACTAATAGTTTCTGGGTCCGCCCTAGGACTCTTATGCAGATATTTATGAGCCTCAGGCACCCTGTAATACCTATCCGGTTTAACTGGCGCAGGAGGCAAAGAATCTGGATTAAGGGAAGCCTCCGAGAAAACATCTTGAACAACATCCAAAACAGGAGGTATAGCCAAGGGTCTATGCTGTGGTAAAAACAAGAATTCCCTAAGCCTCTTCCGTGAATCAGAGAAATCCTGTCCTTCCCACTTAAAATGCTCCCTCATGGAATGCAGAGTTTCTGAAAATGAAAAATCCTCTGGAGGAGAAGCCGAAGGAGTGGAATCCTCTGCATCAGAATCCGAATAAGGGGGAAAATCTTGAATATCTTCAGCAGAAGAGTCTGAGTCATCTGAGGCCTGATCCAAACTTTCCAACTCTGGCTCCACCCTGGGCCTCTTATCAGGAGGGGGCATAGAACCTCTAATTAAAGTAATCAAATCTTCTGCCATTTTAAGCATGTGCTTTTTAGGCACAGACCCTGAAGTACCTGGAGGGACACCAGAGGAAGGCAAAACAGACCTGCCCTTAGAAGAAGCCTTAGAAATAGTAACAGAAGGCCTAACCACCTTAGGCATAGAAGGGAGAAAAGTAACCTGAGAGGCCCCTTCAGCTTGACCTGACTCCTGTGAGGCCACATCCTGCAAAATCAAAGTTTCCCCCTGAGACTCAACAGAAACTTCAGCCGGATCCACCTGCTCCACTGTAGTTTCTGCAGGACCGGCGTCCAACGGACGAATCAACGTGTCTAGGTTTCAAGGATTTGTCTTTGCGCTTCTTCAGAAGCGGGCGTCGGAGGATCCGCGGCATATTATAATTACACCGCTTACCAAAGACTAACCTAGCACAATCTAACCTTCTTTTTATAGTGCGCTTATTAAACCTAGCACAAAACCGACACCCGACTACGCCGTGGTCCGGTCCCAAACAAGGAATGCAAAGAGAGTGATAATCCCTATGCGGTATCTGTTTCCCACAAGAAATACAATTATTCACTTTTTCTGACATCCGGAATTAACTGAGGCAAGAAAAACAAAAATATTCCCAACGGGTACTTAGCCCAACTTGGTTTCGGTCTGAAACTCAGAATACGAAAATTTCAGAACGCCGAACGGCACTTGCAACGCTGCTTCTGCATCGGACCATGCGGCAAAAAAGACTGAGGATATGACGTCGGTCATGCGCTTTTATACCCTGACGCTCTGATGTCAGATCTGAGCGCCCATGACCGACGTCAGCCTAATACTTTGGTATTCGGGCCGACCGAGGACAGCGGACTACCCATATGTAAGGACTGCAGCAATGTGAGATGAAGAACATCAGTACACGTCTGAATATCTCTGCTAACACCAGGACCATGTAGCAGAAGCAGCACAGACACAACTACTTACAGCAACCCACTATCATTTGCCCAATTTGACCCCATATTGTCAACTGATCTACAGATATCCTGCAGAAACAGCCTGCTAGCTGTAGGTGTAGAACACAAAAGTCTACACTGGAGTACAATCTACCTGGAATGGAGTCACACATTCAATAAAGAAGGTCATACTGGGCATGCTCCCACACTTAGAGAAATGAAGGCCATGTCGGGCAACAACAGTGGACCATACATATCTGACAGTTGCAGATGTTAGTGCATACACTCGTCAGTATGTACTAGTCATGCTTTGCACACACAT
This sequence comes from Protopterus annectens, assembly GCF_019279795.1. Lineage (NCBI taxonomy): Eukaryota > Metazoa > Chordata > Ceratodontiformes > Protopteridae > Protopterus > Protopterus annectens. Next base: position 935,094,580 of record NC_056744.1, read on the forward strand.
TGGATAGGAATACACACATATATCCAAGGACAACACACTATAATATGCTAAAAGTACACATACATAGATGTGTGGAAGAGAGTGACAGTGACAAAGAGCTGTCCATCATGAGGCCTGTCCCACCCATCACACAGCTAATTGGCTAAAACCACATGATGTGTAAATTTCAATCACCATAGACATTTGCCTTTGGAATTCCTCAGCATTATAGTCTGTGGTGCTAGTGCTAACTGTGCAACATGACTGTACAAATCAGTAGTCATCTAGCAGTTGTATACACATACCTGTGGAATATAAACCTGTGTGTGCCTGAGTGTGGTGTGTCGGCCTCTAGATAAATGGGTTATGGCCTATGCACGCACACTCCCTCCCCATTGCCCTACTATGGCAAGCCTGTGGATGTTTTCACCTTGAAGTACACCTTTGGGGATGGAATAGCCCATTAATCTCTGTGACACGTCCTATAACTGCATAATGTTGTAGTGTGATGTACCAGTTAGGTAGGAGTTCTAATCCCAGACATGGCAAGTTTGTCTGTATAGGGATCAATGCTTTTTAGGTTAGTCACACTCACTACAATTTCAAATGCCCTACTTTGGCATGCCTGCTGATGTCATTCACTTTGAAATACATCTTTGGGGAAGAAGTAGCCTAGTAATCTCTGTGGCGCGTCCTATAACTGCATAATGATGTAGTGTGATAACCTAGTTAGGTAGGAGTTTTATTCCCAGACATGACAAGTGTGGATGTGTGTGTTTGTGTAAGGAGCAATGCTTTTGAGGCCATTCACAGTCACTACAACCTCCAATGACCTTCTTTGGCAAGCCTGCTGATGTCATTCACTTTGAAATGCACCTTTAGGAAAAAAATAACCCAGTAATCTCCGTGGTGCATCCTATAACTGTGTAATATTGTAGTGTGATAAACTAGTTAGATGGAAGTTCTATTCCCAGATATGGCAGGTGTGGATGTGTGTGCGTTAGTTTGTTTGTGTAGGGAGCATTGCTTCTGTGGCCATTCACAGTCACTACAACCTCCAGTGCCCTTCTTTGGCAAGCCTGCTGATGTCATTCACTTTGAAATACACCTTTGGGGAAAAAATAGCCCAGTAATCTGTGTGGCGTGGCTTATAACTGTGTAATGCAGTAGTGTGATAAGCTAGTTAGGTAGGAGTTCTATTCCCAGACATGGCAAGTTTGTGTGTTAGTTTGTCTGTGTAGGGAGCAATGTTTTTGAGGCCATTCAAAGTCACTACAACCTCCAGTGCCCTTCTTTGGCAAGCCTGCTGATGTCGTTCTCTTTGGAATACACCTTTGAGGAAAACGTAGCCTAGTTATTTATGTGGCACGTCATATAACTGCGTAATGCTGTACTGTGATAAACTAGTTAGGTAGGCGTTCTATTCCGAGACATGGCAAGTGTGGATGTTTGTGTGTGTGTTAGTTTGTCTGGGTAGAGAGCAATGCTTTTGAGGCCATTCACAGTCACTACAACCTCCAGTGCCCTTCTTTGGCAAGCCTGCTGATGTCATTCACTTTGAAATACACCTTTGGGGAAGACGTAACCTACCTAATCTCCGTGGCACATCCTATAACTGTGTAATGCTGTAGTGTGGTAAACTAGTTAGGTAGGAGTACGATTCCCAGACATAGCAAGTGTGGATGTGTGTGAGTTAGTTTGTCTGTGTACGAAGCAATGCTTTTGAGGTCATGCACATTCACTACAACCTCCAGTGCCCTTCTTTGGCAAGCCTGCTGATGTCCTTCACTTTGAAATACACCTTTGGGGAAGGAGTAGCCCATTAATCTCTGTGGCACGTCCTATAACTGCATAATGTTGTAGTGTGATAAGCTAATTTGGTAGGAGTTCTATTCCCAGACATGGCAAGTGTGAAACTGTGTGTGTGTAGGGAGCAATCTTTTTTGGCCATTCACAGTCACTACACACACCTACAAATGAGAACATTGACAACTGTGCAGTAACAGAGACCTGATCCAAGCCTCCAGAGAGCACCCTTGCAATACCAGGTACAGCTCTCACCACACCTGTTGGCCACCAAACCAGGACCAAAACAATAAAGGTGGAGGAGGGTCCATATTCACCACTTATATTCACACTACCAGGCTACTTGCCCAACAGAATGTGTCTGAAATACCCCGGTGCAACTAACAGTAGGTTAGACTGCATTCTACATTGTATAGCTTGCTACAGATCCCCACTATGCCCCATGATACCCACTACAGCCTTTGAAACATACTGTGAAATATCATGATACAAGCAAACACCCTAATACTGGGTGAGTAACACTACCCTGCCATTAACTGGGAAACCTATGTGTGTACCAACACGTGTGCCCAACGGTTCTTGGAAGTCATAATTCCCAATGCCCTTGATCATGTAATCCATAGTCCCACAAGGGGCTCAAATATCCTACACCTGGTCATTAACAACATGGGACATCAATGCTCCACACCTATGGTCACCCCATTGGTGGTCAGGTACGCCCATGAGCTAATCACCCTTAACATCAACATCCCTCCCCCACATCCAAGCAAGGACACCTCTGTAACACACATCTCCAAAGCCAGTATCATGCTACACATGTCAGATGTGACTAACATCATGACACCCATGCAGAAGGGAACTGAAAGGACAACTGCTGGATCATACATGAAGGCAGTGTATGAGCACATCCACTCGTGCATGATTTGTGCCATCCAATAGTGAACCAATATGCTCCCCATCTAAGAAAAGGATGCCAATGTAGTGGCCCCCTGTCATAAACATAATGTACAACAAAAGGAGGAAACTCTTGCAGAAATCGGGGAATTTCCAGGTTGCAAAATACTCCCTTACCAGATACAGTAGGTTCATAGGTTTATAGGTAGGTACTAGGCTATCGGCCCTGGGGCCTACACAAGCCCAGCCACAAAGGTACGCTGGCATTTGCCGCCCAAGAAAATTATTTTCCTGTGCCACTGTCGAGCAGAGCCACAGAAGTGATCCCTGGGGTGAATTTCCTATTTTCCATCCAATCATCAAGATTTCTCTTGAAGAGTGCTAATGAGGAGCTTTGTTTGATATAGATAGGTAGCTTATTCCAGAGTATGGGAAGTCTCTGGGACAGGAATCTATCCCTCTGGCATGTTCTGTTTATTGTGGTGACAAGGTTTAGGTCCCTAGAGCATGTAGCTCAGAGGGATTGGGATTTCTTTAAGTGGAGCATGTCCAACAGCTCTGGGTTTGACATAGCTTTGTATGTTAGGCAGAGATCACCTCTGAGTAGGCGATATGTGACAGAGTAAAGCTGGAGTTTTTTGAGACGGTCTGCGTAGGGCATCTGTTTGAGACTGGTAATCCTCTTTGTGAGGTATTTCTGCAGCCTTTCCAGTTGTTGTAGATGTCTTGTGAGATACATACCCAAAAGGGGCATTGTACTCTATAATGGGTCTAATGATTGATGAGTAGGGGGGAACAATGACCTCTTTTTTTCTGGGTGAGAAACCTTTTGTGATGAGGTGTGCCACATAGAAGGATTTCCTGACTACTGTGGCGATGTGATTATCAAAGAAGAGACTACTGTCCACCTGTGTCCCAAGGTCTCTTATCACACTTTCGGTGTAAAGTATACTACCGCCTATGTTGTAGTTCATGGGTACAGAGTTTTTACCAAAGGGGATGACAATGCACTTTTTGGCATTGAGCTTGAGGCCATGGCTTTGACACCAGGCATCTGTCTCAGTGAGGCCTTTTTGTAGGATGTCCACATCGTTACAAGTTTCGATTATGGCTCCTAGTTTGCAGTCATCTGCGAACTTCATTAGCCAAAGACCGTCTGTGTTAGCCTGTGCTTCAGAGAAGTAGATACCAAACAGGAGAGGACCCAGGACTGAACCCTGTGGTACTCCACTTGTCACTGGTCTGAAGTCGGATTTGGAGTCTGCTACTTTCACGGTGTGGGTTCTGTCAGTGAGCCAGTTGGCAACCCATCTTGTGACATAGGGATTTATACCTAGTTTAGTGAGTTTATCTATAATTCCAGAGTGGGAGATGGTGTCGAAAGCCTTGGCAAGATCTAGATAGGCTGTGTGAACCATCTTACCCTTGTCTACAGCTTTGGTGATTGCTTCAAAGAGGTCTATCATGTTTAGGAGACATGATCTGCCTTTTACAAACCCGAACTGGGTGGGGTCCAGAGTTTGGAGATTACCAATGTCTTTGTTTATAAGTTCCATGATGATACTTTCCATGGCCTTGCAGACCAGGCTCGTCAGGCTAATGGGGTGGTAGTTCCCAGGGTCCGTGGTGGCTCCCCCCTTGTGGAGTGGGAGGTAGTAGAAGGCAGAGACCCCTCATAACATCCACCAAGTCTAGTTACGAACATAATATAGGCACAGATGCCAAAGACACCTGCAAGCCGTTCCATAGCTATGTGAGGAATCTAAATGGCAATGCTCAGAACTGTTGTGGGGTACAACAGAAAGGTGCTAAATCTACTCCTCCCAGGGATATTGCCAATATCCTGGCCGTTTGATTCAGTGCCAAGTGCACCCCCCTCCCAACCCCCCAAAGGGCCCATGTCAACATGGATAGATTGCCATATGCCGGTAATAACGGCCACATAGGTAAAAACCACACTCTACAGAGCTATGACAACAACAGCCATGGGATTAGTCAACATCCCGGGCTGTGTACTACATGAGCTACAAACTGCACTTGCACCTCACCTACGAGCCATGTCTAATCATAGCCAACCTAAGGCTTTGTGCCCACTGTGTGGCGCACAGCTACAGTTATTCCAGTCCACAAGAGGGGATCCACCTTGGATTCTGGGAACTATAGCCCCAGCAGTATGATGTGCCTGCTCTGGAAGGCCATAGAATGTATTATCATGGAAATTAAAACAAAGGCATTGGCAACCTGCAAACACTGGACCCTAACCAGGTTTGGTTTGTGAAGGGCCAATCATGTCACCTCAACCTGAATGACAACTGTGAATCCATCTCCAGAGCCATGGACAAGGGTAAGGTGGTTCACACAGCCTATCTGGACCTCGCCAAGCCCTTCAAACCCATCCCCCAGTCTAGAATCATAGATAAATGTATCATGCTGGCCACTAATTCCAATGTCACCTGATGGGCTGCCAACTGCTGTACTGACACAACCCACACTGTAAATGTAGGTGACACCAACCCGAGCTGCAGACAAGTGACAGTTGGAGTACCTTAGGGTTCAGTCCTGGCACCATCCTTGTTCGGCATCTACTGCTCTGAAGTACAATCCAACAATAAGGGACACCGGCAAACAAAGGTCGCAGATGACTGCACACTGGAAGCCAATATTGAATCCCCACATGATGTGGATATTCTGGAGAAGGGCCTTACAGAAAGAGATGCTTGGTGCCTGAGCCATGGCCTCAATATCAATGCCAAGAAATATATAGCTATCCCCACTGGGAAGGGACATGTACCTGTGAAGCACCACATAGGTGGCAGTACACTAAACACCTAAAGTGTGATAACAGACACAGGAACACAGGTGGACAGTGGTCTCACCTTTGATAACCACATCGCCACAACAGTAATGAAACCCACCTATGTGGCACACATCCCACTAAGGGCTTTACATCTAGGAAAAGGAGCCCATTGTCCCACTGTAAGTATCTCTCAGTAAACCCAGTACATACTACAATGGCCTGTCATGTATGTGCCTCACAAGACATCTGCAACAAGTAGAAAGGCTGCAGACATACCTCACAAAATGACCACATGCCTAAACCAAATGCCCTATGCTGACTGCCTGAAAATCAGCCGGCAATACTGTCACGTATTGTGTTCTCAGAGGTGATCTCTGCTAAACAAAACATGCCACGTCAAACCCACAGCTGTTGGACATGCTACAGGTAGGAAATTCCAAACCCTCACAGACACATGGCTCCAGGGATCCAAATCCTGTCATCACAATCAACAATACATGCAGAAGGGATGTGTTCCTGACCCAGAGACTCCCCAGACTCCAGATTAGACTGCCCACACATGTCAAGCAGAGTGCCCCTTTGGCCCTCTTCAACAGGAACCTGGATGATTGGATGGAAGATAGGACATTCACAGTGGGGATCATGTCAGCTCCCCTGCTAGACAGGGGTACAGGGAAGTATATATTGTCGGAAGTCATAGCCAGAGAAATGTCATGTCTAGGCATGTATAGGGCCTAGGGTCGATAGACTAGTATCAACGTATGACCCTATGAACCTATGAACTACACCTTCCATTGCCCAACCTTGGCAAGGTTGCTGATTTCATTCACTTTGAAATATACCTTTCGGGAAAGAGTAGCCTAGTAATCTCCATGGTGTGTTCTATAACAGTGTAATGCTGTAGTGTGATATACTAGTTTGGTAGGGGTTTTATTCCCAGACATGATAAGTGTGTTTGTTCGTCTGTGTAAAGCCTGCAACAACTGTAGTGCCATATAATGTGACCCACAAAGGACATACCATGCCTTACACACATGCCCTGTATGGACAGATGCCACTGACACCAGGAAATACCTGTATCATGCTGTCAATGTAGGTGCAGGGTCAACTGGGTGACCATTGCCAGTTCCCACCACATGAGGCCAGGAATGGCACATTTGATGATAACAATCTGTGTACACAACATGGCCCGGACACCCCAGGTACAGTTCCACATGTCACAGAATATGCATGTGGGACATGTGCACATCCAAGACACAGTCCATGTCATGGACTATAGAACATGGACATGGCAAGCATTGCACAGCACTGGCCACCCACAATAGTAACCCAGATAACTGGATGGTGAATACAACCATTCCAGACACTACACCCCTGAGCCACACTGCAGACCATTGTCATGTGGCCTGATGCCAAGGTATACCCTTCACCTAGCCTTGTACAGTCTTCTGGCACAGTCAACCACTACACACCTGTGAAGCAATGTACCCATGCATGTCAGTACTGGCACCCTGTGTCTGTGTGTGTGGAGTATAATGATTTTGACCCCATTTACACTCTCTGCACCTTCAACTGGCCTACTGAAGTATGCCGTCTGATGTCAGACACCTTCACATACCCTTTGCCCATATAACATCCAGATAACTCTTGTGGTGCATATGATACCTACGCATTACTGTATTGTGGCAAACTAGCTAGTTAGGAAGCCTATTCCTGACCCTGTCAACTGTGTTAATGTGTGTGAGTCCCTGAGTGAGTGCGGCTGTGTCGATGTTGACACCTGTTTATGTGGACAGGCATGTGTACTACGCCTACCTTATCATTCCTATATCACTGTTGCAGATGTCACTCACCATCACATATACCTTTGGACAGCTTCCCAACATGTAAGCTATGTGGCGCATGCAATAACTGCATAGACATGTGATAACAATACATCTTTAGTCAGGGGTTTGAAACCCCATATTGGTAAGTGTGTGACAGAAACATGCTTAGGTTTTACTCTCCCACCCCCTCCCTGTCTTACTTTGTCTCTGTCTGTCTCTCTCACTCCCTCTCTGGTGGATGTGGAGAAGTACACCTGCTGTGCTTAGGCAGCAGCTTGTGTTTTATAAGTAATGCTCATGATAAGCTGATGGCCCCTGTGCAAATTGCAGTCCACCTCTAGCTGATTGCAGGTGGGACAGCTGTGGTAACATTCCCATAGCCAATTGCATGGAAAAACACTCCAATATCTAGGAATATCATGTGGGTGTTGGGCCTTTTCATTCACTGTGAGCAGGACCTCATGTCGGTGTTTGGCAAACAGCATCACAGATGGTATTGGGATTTACCTCTAACAACATACACTGTGGAGACAGGCCAACAAACAGGAGGGGGATGTGCCAGACATGTCTACAGAATGTAAGTGTTGCTCTTCTGCATTTGGAGTACTGTTGGTTTAACAGGGTGTGTGCGGATATGGCTGGTCTACATGATTTAATACCTGTCATGACAGTGTTATGTGTTTGAGGAAACTCCCACCTGTAGCGTTATCTGCAGACTGGGCATTGTTTGGAGTCTTATGTTTCTTGTGTTACTCACAGATCACCTATTGTAGAACTGCAGAAGCATAGTCTGAGGATTGCAGTCCATACATGGTGACAGCCATGAGTGTTACTGACTTCATATCCCTTATAGGACATATGTCACAACAAACCCTGTTACAACAGTAAATTTATGAGGGTATCACAGCAACGTGCCAATATTGGCCCAGTGTTTGTGGCTCCAGCCACAAGACTGTCAACCTCTGTACATATGTCATGCAGTAAGTGGTGCATATGTTCTGTACACCATTATTTACTGACATCATACCTGATAACAAGCCAGTCAGATATCAGACTGCTAGACATGTTATTAATAGTAGGGGTTATTTCTGAGGACATAACCTTGGCATTATGCGGTTGTGTGTACAGTACTGGGGTCTGTGTACTTATGGTGATTGTTGACAGTATGTGTATTGCGAATACGTACCTTGGCCTGTGCATAGACTGTGGTAGATGCCACTGTTTTTGGTCCTGTTCTATCTGATGTTTCATGCTGCTCCAGTGTATTGTACCCTATTGGCTCACATGTTTGTAGGGCCAAACACACACGTGTCCCATACCACAGACAGGCATTGGACCACACTCTGTCGTGACCCAATTTATGTAGGGTTAGTGCGCGAGTGGCACATATGAGGATGGCGTTTATCAGACAGTCCATATAGTGTCATATTAAGCTTGCGTACCATAAGTGGCTGTGTTCACACTGGTTGTGGGTATGCACTTTCTCACAGGTGTCTGTTACTCTGTGCTGTGATATGCCTGCAGAGCCTGCTATATTTGCAGGTACATGTGTATTCCCCCATACAAAATGTAGTCCAGTGTTGTGGAAGTCTGCCTGTAGTTTGCACAGTGCTTTGTTACATGCCTAGCAGCTTAGTCTAATTACCCAGTGTGCTGTTATGTCCAGATATTTGCAAGACATACTGCTGCCAAGCCACCATAACTGTTGTGTATTTCTGACAAAGCAGTGGGATTCTGTACAGATGCATGTCACTAACTACTGGGTATGTGGCCATGTGACCTCTGCACCACCAGTTATTAGTGTCAGGACAGACAGGCGTGTGTGAATGCATAAACTGTGTGAGCATATGTAGTCCAGTATTTACATGATATACCCATCTACATGGCTGTTAACATCCACATTGTCAGGCTTGGTCTACATGTCTCTCATGAAGGAGATATGTGTACACCTCTGGACTGACCAGAGAGTGCCAGACTGTCCATATATATTGGTCATATCTCTGCTGTAGTCCAGAGGATCATTACTGTGCTATCAGTGGTAGTGTACTACGATGTCCTTAGGATGTCTGTCAGTAACCAATGACATACATGACAAAAGCAGATGTGAGCTCCCACATACAACATGTCTGTTAAGACAACCCCTGTTACAGCAACAATAGTCTACATATATACCTGCAATACATACATTACATCCCCTTGCACTAAGAGGTTGAGACTATTGGTGCTGAGGTAGGAATCCACTCCATGTTCTGGACATATGGTAAACATACATGTATATATATATATATATATATATATATATATATATATATATATATATATATATATATATATATAGGGGTCTACTTTACGTTGTCGTAAGCTGAAAATATCGAGTCTGTTATTGTCGGCACGACAATATCAAAAGTGAAGAACATTGTGCAAGAAAACGGAAATCTCCCTAAGGGGAGATTTCTGTTTACCTCAATGTAGTGTGATCTCGGAGTTGGTATATTTAAGTATGGGGGGTGTGGGGGTGCAGGGGCTTGCCCCTTCTCATTTAGTTTTTTTAATTTGTTTTTTTTTTTTTACGTTATTCGATGTTTTACTTAATCGATCAATAAAGTTCGACCTTTACTGATTCGAATAAGTAAACTTTCGATAACATGATATAGACGCTATATATATATATATATATATATATATATATATATATATATGTATACATGTATATATCCATATATCTATATAGATATATAGACATATACATATTTACATACATATATGGATATATATATATATATATATATATATATATATATATATATATATAAATATATATACATATATACATACATACACAACAGTAATGTTTACACATGACAAGGATATGGATATATACATATACATATGTAGATATATATCTACATGTACATATACATATATATGTATTTATACACATCTGTATAGTGCATCATATAAATGGCCATTTAGAGATCTCTCTCTCTCTATATATATATATATATATATATATATATATATATATATATATATATGTGCATCCTATATGTACAGATATACCCATTTATGTTGATATATATGTAGATATCCATAACTATATGTGCATATATAACTATATAGCTGTATATGTGTAGATATATATAGCTGTGTATATATATATATATATATATATATATATATATATATATATTTCTATGTATATATATATATATATATATATATGTACATATATATATCCATATATGTATGTAAATATGTATATGTCTATATATCTATATAGATACATGGATATATACGTGTGTGTGTATATATATATATATATATATATATATATATATATATATATATATATATATATATATATAGCATCTATATCACGTTATCGAAAGTTTACTTATTCGAATCAGTAAAGGTCGTATGTATCTGATATTTGTATATTTAGATATAACAACATATGTGATGCAACAGCAATATCACTAACACGTACTATACAATTGTGGAAGTCACAGCAATTATTCAATACTATTCAATATGTGTACTGACAGATATATTGGGAAAACAACAACTGTCATTGCAGCTGTCTTGGCGTAGTGGTTAACTGTTGTGACTATAGTGTACAGGGTCCTGGGTTCGAGACCTACAAGGGCTGTTTATTTTGTTGCTGGGCAGAACAAAGGCTGTTGGATACAGAGTGGTTAAGTCACTTTTGAGCAGCTTTAAACGCATTTTCGTGGGTTTGCACAAAGCTAAGCGATGCTAACATATGGTTAAATGTACGGGTGCTTACACTGTGTAGGCTTCGCTTACCAGTATGCAAATATGCTCAGCTGTTATATTGCAGCAATGCTGACACCTAAGCATGGCTCATCCCTGGTAACCAGTGCTCACATCTCAGTCTGATAACATAGCAGGGTAATGACATCTGTAACAAGTGTATGTAATGCCTTGTACAAAACATGCGTCTATGTGCCATCATTACAGTAGCAAGGGGTGTGAGTGTCATGTCTGGGACACTTGAGTATATAAGACCTGGTCATCAGTCTTATCCATGTGACTATGTTACGTACAAGGGTAGTAACCCAGGTTACGTGCCATCACACTGGCATGTAGTGTATCATGCCATTACTACTGTTGACAGTGCTTTCCCAGGCAAGAGTAGATTGCTAAATGTAGTACTGGCAACAAGCACCACTGCATGTATAGCTGGACTCTGAGGCCTCACTGTCGTGTTCCTGGTGTGTGAGCTGTGTCACAGTATCTATCCCCTACTGGATAATGATCTGACATGTGGAAAGTAACTGTAGACTACTGTCTGTACAGCACATGTCAGTGAGGGCTTCCAACATGTAGTAATGGCATACATATTGGTGTCAGACGTCTATCTGTCGACACATTCATCCTTCTGCATAGCTAGTTGCCAAGATGATGTCTCTCAGTCCCTGTATAGATGTGCAGATGCAGGTATCCAGCTTGGATACGTACAGGCAATCTGTGCTTGACTGACACTGACATGTCTGCCCAGCTGTGTTATAACTGACACAGATAGGACACAACACCCTGTACGCACCACATGCCACGGGTACCTTCACTACACTACCACAGTCAACAGAACATGCTTGGGTACAGGTCTCCATCACAGACACTAACCATGTGTTGTAATACATGTTGCATACATGTCAAGTGGATCACCTCAGTGGCTATTTGCAGGAGGCACCCAGAGGATTGGCTGATGCATGTCACTCTCAGCCTGAGGGTCACCACAGTGGTGACTGTCGATAGATTGTCTGCTGGAACATGGCAGGTGGCATGATACCACTGTACACACATCCCCTACACTTTCCATCTCTCCACAGACAATAGCCAGGTACACACCTATGACCACCTGCAGCGATGCACCCCAGTACTGATAAATGTGTACTTGTGCATTACTGAGGATATCAGTGTCTGTGTGTTAGTACACCTGTAGTTGGGAATACCATGAGGGCCCTCACACCCACTGCAACACTCATTGCTATAATTAGATGTGGCTACTGCTGTACCGGACATTACATGTACCCTGTTACGCTCCTCTCCCTAACGGCTACCTGAGCCTTGCAGTACCAGCACAACAGTGTTGTACAAATGGGTTGATAGGCATGGGATACCCACTGAGTTCTAGCAAGTGTGTGTATGTGTGCATGTGTGTATATTTGTAGGGTACAGCATTCCGAGGCCACATATTCCTATTACAATACGCATTGCCACACAGTATTACGGATAGTGATGTTGCTGCCCATAGGTGAGGTATGACAATGCATCACCCTACTATGCCTGTGGCATGTGCATTAGATGCATATCCCTGTAGTACCACTGTTGGGTTGGACAATGGGTTGTAGCGCAGTCATGGGTAATGTGTGATGGTGGGTATGTCAGAGTGTCATCATGGGTTCCATTGTGTACAATATCCACAGTGGGATGCGGGTGCTGTGTACACTGTCATTACACCATGGTACCCCTGGTACATGTCCCATGTACCACTGTATGGTGACCACTGCCACCATCAACTATATAGGTAACTGATAACACAATCCAGTCCAGTTATGCATGTGCTGTGGGCAGCCTACCTATAACACATTGGACACACTGACAAGTTAGTTAGCACCGACAGGCCCAGGTCTCTCGGATGTATGTCTGCCTGTTATGTGTTTGTTAATGTGTATATGATGGTATGTCACACTAAGTATTGTCCATATACAACCATTACATCCCCCATTACCATATTGTACATGTCTGGGGATGTTCTGCATGTAACATGTAACCTGGAACACACCTCATCCTAAGCACTGTGTGGTGTGTGCAATGAAAGCCATACACATCAGTAGCACTACATACCTAGGTAGGGGTCTAGTCCCTGTGTTGCCAAGTAAGAGTGTGTGTGTATGTGGATGTATCTACATCAGGCTGCTGATTATACATGTCCCAGGGGGTCACCTGTCCATGTGGCACAGCCAGTAACTGTTATACAGACCTGTGACATGTGCTAAACGGTACCCAAGATATGTCACAGCCATGATGTCACCACAGTGCCATAACCCTTGTGGAATATGACTGCAGACCATCCTCCTGCTGACACATGTACACCTACAACACAAATGAATAACCTTATGGAAACCACAATCACTCAGTGTTACTAAAAGCTATAATGCATCATTGCTGGACAGCTACACTACCTGACATGTAAGCACTAAACATTACTGCTGACAACATGTTACACAGCAGTACATTGGTACACTGTAGTACAGTCACTGTGTGCGTCAGAACCATATTAGCGTGTCCCTGCATTGATGTTATGGATGACAGTGATGTGGCACAGGTATCATCATATGCACATGGTGTGTTGTTGGTTTGCCAGAGACCGATGGTAGGCCATACATTTGACACCGTGTGTGTGGGTGAGGTGTGTAATTAGCTGATATGGGTTTGGTGATGTGGTGTGTGTAGGTATGGGGTTGGCCTAGGTGTGTTTGTATAGTGTGTGGGTATGCATGCACATAGTTCTGCCATGTGGCTGCCCTATACAGGTGTTTCTTGGACAGCTGCAGACCATACCTGGCAGGGTGTGCAGTTCACCACCTCAGGCCACGGACATGTGGACTGTGCCTGCCAGGGGTTCCATGGGCACGTCCGGGTACAGGCCTCAATGTGCTACTCTCCCCTGATGATGACAGTTGTCTGCTGGAACCAGGTCCCTCCTGGGACTGGCCAGAGTAACGTGCACATGGCCTGCTGTGGTGTGGTGTGGACAGCGCACCCTCTGCAGTGCTGGGGATGGTACTGCCATTACGGGAGTGCTTTGGCGTCCAAGCACATCCACGTCGACCGCCAGCTGTTGGTATTGCTGGCCTATGTCCACGAGGCCATCGCCCCACTCCCACCACATGTTCAAGCACAGACAATCCACAGTTGATGAGGCCCACCATCTCACCCGTCTATCCATGACCTCGGTATAATCATGGAGGGCACCTGCAAACTCAGGGAAGTTGTCACTTACAGATGAGACAGCAGCCCTCTGGAGCCTCAGGCCCTGTCTGGTGTACAGATCCATATGTGCCTGAGCTCCCATGACAGTCTGAAACATGCGCCTGGTGGTACCAGTTGTGGCACTTCTGCCAGGGGCATGATGACCAGCGGCCCTCCCTCGAGCACCCCGGTACATCTGCCTATGTGGTGCCCTGCTGGACATCCGGCTATGCCTGCTGTGTCCAGACACAGCAGGCATAGATACCACACTGTCCTGTGCACGGCCACCAACCGCCAACTGTCCCTCTGCTATGGCCACTGGTGAGGGGTATCTAAAGGCACTGGGACTGTGTGCGGGGTTGAGGTGGCTAACACTGGGATGTCAAACGATGGTGCAGTTTCGGCCTCTGACAACCCCCGCCTGTGCCTCAATAGTCCTATCATCATCTTCGGTGACTGTATGGACACCAACATCAGATTGCATGCAGGAGAGACCCTGACCCACTTCGCCACCTGTGGGGGAAAACAAGAAATGCACTTTAAGACCTGTACGGCATTGCATAACAGTACACACACACACACACACACACACACACACACACACACACACACACACACACACACACTCTCTGAAATTCTACCATAATACCTACCTGTCCCTGAGTTTACAGACAGTTCCACGTTTATTCATGTAAGTTACCCATCCTGCATCACACTTGGTAAAATACACTCATTAATACCACTCATTAACGTATCATTCCTCTAAATGCCTAGACAAGTGATCACAACACAAGATTCTGTTAGTCCATTACTTCCTTGACTTAAGTGGAGTAGGTTTTACAAGGCCCTACTGCTGTTATCCAGTGTTCACCCTGGGTATGTCCGGACATTGTGAGCATGGCCCCCATATGTTAGGGGCTACTACGTTCACTCCATAATGTCACACACTGGAGTGTCATACATAACTATTGCTCAGTACATGCCAGATCTGCTGCTCAATCAACTTATCATGTGGACAACAATAATATATGGATACACTCCCTGGTGTTGTCTAGTAATTCCCCACTGCATCTGTAGTGCTACATACATGGGTAGTAATTCACCTTTCTGCTGACTGCAATTTTAAGGGTATACCCGTTGTCTATTTTCCCTCCCAATGCATGTTCCATGCTACAGACTTTATTATACTATCAGCTGTCCTGTGATTACATATCAGACAAGTATTCCTGGTGTCTCATGTGTCAGTCCATGTACTGCACAATTCCAAAGGGAAGTACTGACGTATGAACAACCCCACAATCACACATGTGCATACATGGACAAACACACACACACACATGTACACACACATCCTACATGCATCAACCCCCCTCCACTCCACCAGACTGCACTTACAGACAAAATAACCCCCAACACACACACACACACACACACACACACACACACACACACACACACACACACACACCTTCACATGAGGTTCCACAAACATAGTACACACAGTCCTCCCATTACCCATCTGTCAACATGCATAACATATGGTGCTCAACAGCATGCAGTGCAGCTATAGATAATCCATTCTAGCAAAAGCATGCATGTGCATGATGCATGGGCTGTGTTAGTAGGTGATGCCCCTTCCCCTGGAAAACACTGCACCCATGTACACAGTATTGCTGTGCACCTGTTCTGCACCCTGCCATGTATTATGCACCATACCTCACAGGTGTACAAACCACTGATGAATGTGTATTACTGTGTCTGTTATGTCTGCTCTAATGCTCAAAGCCCCTATGTGTTTGTCTGACATATACCTGGGATGATATGTGAACAGATGTCATTTGTGAATGTCTGATGTCTGATTTACAGATCTCAACATCAGCGGTGCATGTAAGACCAATAAGATACGATTACACTGACAACTGTCAAACCTTACTGTGGCTATGGGGAGTGTACACACTCTTCTTGATATGATGCACTCTTCCATGATATGCCATGGGACCACATCACTGCATATGTTAACATTACATGAGCCTGATATGTGACATATGTCCTGTACATTCACATGCAGTGTCTAACAAATGTGCTAGGTATACAGATGCTGACCGCGATGCATACATTTCGTGGGTGCATATGTGTGCATGCCCTTATCATGACGGTTTGTTGCACCTATTATGTGTACTACAGCAGTCACTATTCCAGGCAGGGGTATACTACCATTGGCCATCTGCATTTGCCAGTATATGGTTAGTCTGTCCTACAAATGTCCCCCAACTCTGCATAACTGCAAGGTCTACTCGTGCACATCCCTTGGAGTTCACACACTGCCATCACTATTGCTGTGGAGTCAGGGTTATGTCTGCCACAGTTCCTGAACCTGTGTGCTGCTACAGCCATTCGTAGCATCCTTAGGATCCCTGCTGCAGTGCACTCGTGTGTCATGATGACACCCCCTCCCCACCTTCAGCTTTTTTGCAAATGCTTGACAACTATGGCCTACACATGTGTCAGTTTGCAGTGTCCCAAACACTGAACATCACGTGTAACAGCCTAGTCCCAGCTAATGACTGGAAAACATACAGCTGTACACCGGCACTGGCACAGTACAGATGGGGATGGTGGGCCTGAGGTGGGGTGAGGGTTTGGTTGTGCAGCACCTGTATCTTACATGATACTGTCTGTAGGTTTCCAAAGTGGTCATGGTACACCAGTACACACTGCAACACATGAATGTTGAGAACCTTTTCTGTTATGCATACACTACCTGTAGAGAGGCCTGGATGATATTTCCTGTGGTACAACTGTCACATCTGATTACCCTAACCCATAGGCCAGATGCTTGCAGAGTCCAGGCAACTGCTGACATGGGTACCGTACAGCCAGTACTTGCTGGACATTCCCGCCACCCCCTCAGTGTTGTGACATGTTAGTGGGCAGCCAGCATGACCAGTCTGCTACATGTGACATCATTTGTCTTGGATGGTCATCTGTTCATTTCCTACATCATTCCAGTCCCATACATCCTTGCCACATACATGACTGTCTGCACTGTTTGCCATGGCATATGCAATGGTGAGTTATGGCTACATGTGCAGCTCATGGGTGCTAATTATTGGGTATGGGGCCCACGCCATGTCATGTCAGATGTGTGCAAGCCACGCCTGCCTCTGTTGCAGGTAAGTGTGCATATTAGATGGCCAAACATTTGGACAGCAGACCAATACATGGCGTGCACTTGCTGAAAGGTCCATTTACATGACAAATGCATGCAGCCAGTACCTCCATAGCTGCCTCCACTATATTTTATCTGCAGTGTGTGCACACATATGCTTCCAGTGTTTGTGAAGGTATGTATTCCCCATATTTGCTGCCCTAACTTACGATTCTGTATTACACACTCAGTGCTCATGTTGGGAACCACATTGCAGGTGTAAAGGGTTGTGGACCAGAATATTATGATATGCCGTAGTGTAGATCTGTAACAGTTGCCATTGTATTACTGGTATATACACTGTTGTAGCACTGTATAAGGGTGGTGTTTCACACAAGTCCCTACTGTAGGCCATGTGTCACACCATTAGGTTCATCCCTGTGGACACATTTCACAATGACAGGATGTTAGTTATCTTGCAAGTGTCTGACATACCCTTCAGATACCCCATCGTGGTCACCACTGTGATGCAGTGCAGTTAACAGCAACAATATGTGAACATGTACGGCATGCATTATGGGTAAGTGTGTTAGATGTGTGCATGGAATATACCATAGCCATTACATGACCGGTGTATTGGCAAGCATGAACATAAACCATACTCACCAGCTACAGCCTGCTGCCTTGGTGGTATACCAGAGGGACTTTTATAAGTATGTGAGAGATGTGATGTCAGTAGCCACAGCTGTGGCATTGCTACAAGGTGGGTGCAGCATTACAGTACATCAACAGCACAAGTCCACAATACTACAGCATATGCACATGTTTATTACTACTACGCAGACACAGACTTGACATCTCACATATGCATGAACTACCTGTACAGATGTGGATGCATATGCAACAGTGGTCTACTGATGTGCCCTGTGGCCTTACCTGCACGCTTCTCAGCTGGTGTGTGGGTAGCACCCACCTCCACTATGGCCTCCGCCAGTTGCTACGTGTGTGGGCGGGCAGGTGCCATGAGGCTGGCGAGGAGCTCCTCAACACGTGTCGGGGGGATGGATGGCATGTCCCCCCGTGTTGCGAGGTAATCCTCTTGGACTGCAGCAGCACGTCGACGGGGATTGCAAAGCAGGTCACTACAATGATGCCGGACCTGCTCATAACTGTGGTTATGCAGGCCGACATCATTGACCCTGTAGACTGGATCGTTCCACAGGGTGGTCCGCTCCTGCTGCTCATGAGCTGTCCTGCCAAAGAGCACCTGGTAGTGCTGTACCAGGTGGTTAACAATGACCTAATTTTCATCCGCGAATACACCGGTAACAGACCGTGAGACATCTTGCCTGAAAGACATAAAGATGGAAACAGGTCTGAGCAACTCATACAGCAAGGTTACCATAGTTCCTAATACACATCTCTGTCTCCCCCCACCATATCTGCGACAACAAATTGATCACACAACTCAATAAGTATGGCTACAGCTTACCTACCATTGGGACATATATTGTATTGAGAAACTCAAGAAAAGAAAATGGTGTTGGAGTGGTAAAACGCCACCAGTAAAATAAAATATACCACTCTATGTAGCCAATAATCCTATGACCAAGGTAAAAAATCCAACATTTAATGTGTAAAAACACTCAGTAAAAACTGCCACTGAAGGCACAGCAAATACAAAACACAAGATAAAAATGGTCATGCGCTTTCGTCATAAGACTTCATCAGAAGATATATAATAATAATCAGAACATATATTGTAGTGTACCATGCTTTGTGCTATGTGTTTGTAGCCATGTTCCCTGTGGGGACACTATCATAGCTGGCCTGTTACGGACTATTTCACATGCATGCCATTGTAAGGGCCACTATGGTTCCATATATGCATGTGATCTGTTTGCTATCTGATTGCTGCACATCTGTCGTTATGTGTTATTGGGGATATCTATGCATGCTGTTGGACATGTTCTGGGATTGTGTGGACTATTACTACCCACATATGTTCTATAACAGTGACACAACAGCATGTT